>NW_028133573.1:0-23713 GCF_964662115.1 Mustela nivalis
ACTCAAAACCTTTTTTTTTTTTTAAGATTTTATTTATTTATTTGACAGACAGATCACAAGTAGGCCGAGAGGCAGGTAGAGAGAGGAGGAAGCAGGCTCCCCGCTGAGCAGAGAGCCCAGTGTGGGGCTCGATCCCAGGATCCTGAGATCATGACCTGAGCCGAAGGCAGAGGCTTTAACCCACTGAGCCACCCAGGTGCCCCTGCTCAAAACATTTTTTATCAAGAAGTTCTTTTTTTTCTTAAGATTTTATTTTTTTATTTGACAGAGAAGATCACAAATAGGCAGAGAGGCAGGCAGAGAGAGAGGGGGAAGCAGGCACCCTGCTCAGCAGGCAACCCAATGTGCTTGATCCCAGGACTCTGGGATCATGACCCAAGCCAAAGGGAGAGGCTTAACCCACAGAGGCACCTAGGCACCCCTTGATCAAGAAGTTTTAAAATTCACTACAGAAACAAGTTAGGTGCTTGGTTGATGCATCAGGCACATGTATTATCTGAGTAAATAATAAAAGGGCTTATGTGAAATGGACCCATGTAAAGTATATCTTTGAAAGGGCTGGAAAGATGGGACTTGACATCAGTTGGGACCTTGCAGGGGAAAGAGCCCTGCCCTTTCAGAGCAGCAGGGCTTGCTGAAAACCACAGTGTTCTCTGTGTCTGGGCCCTGTGTTCTGCACTCAGTGGATTTGTGCATGCCTCCTCTGTTTCATTCCTGGTGGCAGGAGGTAGAATGGTGAACAAAACAACCCATCCCTGCTTTCATGGAGCCTAAAGTCTACTGAGGATGCCTGACCCTGAGCAAATGACCACGGTGGTGAATGTAGGTGGGTGCTACATAAGCTGGCAATGGCCCTGCCTTAGGCATAAGACAGGAGGGCTTCTGGGATGCAGTGATGCCTTAGCTGGGCTTAGCCTTCTCTTAGTCTCTGAATAGGGAAGAGACATATTAAACCCCAACAACTGAATACGTTCACAAAGGCTGGTCATGGGAGCTAAGGGGTGGGAGAGATAGGAGCTTAGACACAGAAAAATGCCAGACTATGGGGATTTCTGTAGGAGTATAGGAGAAGAAAAACTGTTTTTTCTCT
This sequence comes from Mustela nivalis, assembly GCF_964662115.1. Taxonomy (NCBI): domain Eukaryota; kingdom Metazoa; phylum Chordata; class Mammalia; order Carnivora; family Mustelidae; genus Mustela; species Mustela nivalis. The sequence continues at coordinate 1,091 of NW_028133573.1, forward strand.
GTCCACCTTAATTTCTCTGACAGGCGCCATGTAATTAGACTACAAAGACAGATTACCCAGAGGAAAATAAACAAGTTTATTAAATATTTTATTTATTTATTTGATAGAGAGATATAGCAAGAAAGGGAACACAAGCAGGCAGAGGGAGAGGGAGAACCAGGCTTCCTGCTGAACAGGGAGCCAAGACAGGACTCAGTCCCAGGACCCAGGATCATGACCCTGAGCTGAAGGCAGACACTTAACAATTGAGCCACCCAGGCACCCCAAACAAGTTTATTAAAAAGTGCATCACACATACACAAGGGAGCACCCAGTGATGAGTAACTCAAAGGAGTGATTAGAACTTGGGCTTATTATAGCATATTAACAAAAGAACAATACATTTTTAGAGAAGTGACACGACAAAGGAAAAGGACTTTTGAGTTTCTAGGGAGGCAAGTTGTGAGACAGAATGTATATAGGGAAGTAATGGTAGACAAGGTTTGTTACTTAGGCTCCTCTGGTGCCATCTCCAGGCTGATAAGGGTCTAGAGTTTTCTCTGGTGACTGACTTCCGTCCTTCCTGGTAGAGAGGGGAGTGGGGACATTTCTGTAAACTTATGTCTTGCTTTCAGGCAAATAAGAGGAGGGCAGAGAGTTTTTCTGGTATCTGTTTCTTCTTAATTGCCTTCTACTCAAAATAATCCTTATGCCAATGTGGCATATTTGGGGTGGTGTATTATACTACTCTTCTCCAGCTTTGCTTTACTAAATTGTTAAATATTCTTCTCATTAGACCAGTATTTTGTTTTGTTTTTTACATATAACATACCATAAAATTTACCCCTTTAAAACATATAACTCGGTCAATACAACATGCTCAGTCAGTAGAGCATGCAACTTATTTTTTTTTTTTACTATTTTATTTATTTATTTGACAGACAGAGGTCACAAGTAGGCAGAGAGGCAGGCAGAGAGCGAGAGGAGGAAGCAGGTGCCCCGCATCAGGCTCTCTGCTCAGTGGGGAGCCTGCTTCCTCCTCTCTCTGCTTGCCTTTCTGTTTACTTGTGATCTCTCTCTGTCAAATAAATAAATAAAATCTTAAAAAAAAAAAAGTGATGTAATTCAGTAGTTTTAAAATATATTCATGAAGTTGCACGATCATCCACACAAATTTCAGAGTACTTCATCACCCCAAAAGAGACCCTAGACTCATTAGCACTCATTTATCATCTGCCCCTTCTGCCAGCCCCACCAGTAATCTGCTTTCTGTTTCTACAGATTTACCTATTATGGACATTTCATATAAACAGAATCCAAAATGTGTGCTCTTGTGTCTGACTTATTTCATTTAGCATAATTTTTTAAAATTCTCTAAGGTTGTAGCATGTATCCATATCCCCATTCCTTTTCATGGCTGAACGATACTCCTTGTGTGGCTATAAGTCACAAGACTCTTGAACGGAAGGTGTGTATGTCTGTGATGGGAGCCAGTGCCTTGAAGTCCAGCCTCAGTGTGAGAACTACTGTACTTTGTATGGCATTTCAACTGCCTGGGCTTTACCCTCATTGGCTGTATGTCTGGACAAATCACTTTCTTTGTGCTCATTTTCCTCTCATGAATGGAAATAACAGTAATAACTCTCATAGGGTTGGTGAATTAAATGAGTTTATACATTGAAAGGCCTTAGAAAAGTTCCTGGTGTAAAAGTCCAGTAGTTATGATGAAAAAAAAAATAGTCTGGCAGATGCAGAACTCCCCACTGATTAGCACACTGCCCTTTGTTCCAGAATCTTCCAAACAGCTACATGGCTACTTTATAAAACTTGGAATTACAACAAGGTCTGACTATAAGAGGAAATGAGTTGAAGATAGCAATTTCTGTACCTTTTTTAGGTGAAGGGGAACAGAATATGCCACCCCAAAATGTGCCACTTTGGCATGAAGATTATTTTGAGCAGAAGGCAATCAAGTCTCTGCAGACTCAAGAAAAACTTTTACCTCTCCCTTAATTGTCTAAAAGAATTTAGATGGGGAGCCTGGCCCAGAAAGAGAGTTATTACCAGAGATAACTTTTTTTTTTTTTAATCTGAAAGACCCACATGGTAGGGCCAACATCTGCCTAGGAAACATCTGCTCTTCTCATCTTCCTGCAAATTGCCCTCCTCCCCTTTGAAGCCTCAGCCCCATCTCTTTCCTCAGCTCAGGATGGCATGTGAGTCTCCATTGCCTGACTGCCTCTGGGTCTCATATTTTTATGGGGACCCCCCGTACATAAATAAATTTCTTTTTAAAAATAAAATAACAATTTTTCTTTTTCTCCTATTAATCTGTTTTTATGTCAACTGAAGTATTAGAGCAGCCAAAGAACCTAGAAAGAAAGAAGGAAAAATTCTCCCCCGGCACCCCCTGACAGTTTGGTGACCTGCAAAGGGACATTCGCTGGCTGGATACAGCTTCCTCCAGGGAGGCTGCCGCTAAGAGAAGGTAAGAATTCTTACCAGATCAGTCTCCTGGAGCTCCACCTGTAGAATCCAGTGGAAGCGAGCGTGGGGAGTCTTCTTTCCATTTTCTAAATTCAGATTAGCAGGAGAAAATGTTTGTGTGAAGTAGTTCCTTGAGTATGGGGACTCTGGTAAAGATTTGTTATGAGTACTCTCAGGTCTACCGAGATAGTCATTGTTTCCTTTGGTCTCTATCCTTTGTGTCCTTTGCCATGAGAAGGAGAATCGTAGCCCACATGAGCTTTTTCCTTTCCTCCCATCCCATGTCTTGAGAGCTTGGCTTTATGACCAGGGAGAATATTCTCACTGGAAGAGGCATGTACTGGCATGCATTGGCATAGAGCCCAGTAGGTTCCAGATCCAAAAAACAGCCCTGTCTTTGTCTGACTGAGCCAATTCTCAGGGGAATTTGTCTTAAGGGGTTCCCGGTCCATAAGGGACCCTTGTTGGTGATGGTGATGGAAGAGTCCCAGATGGCAGGTCTGGGACTGGAGGTGTCTCACGTTCTCACAGGAGACCAGAGCCACCATTCTTACTGCTTGTGACATTGAAGGTCTTGGCTTTCTTAGGCTAATTATGGGAGCGAACTTTCCGGATCTTCTGAGGACTGCATCCTCAGCACCCTCTTTTGGAATGCTTCTTGCATCCGTGGCTAAACCGTAAAAAGATTTAATTGGTGTGAGTCACTATTGAGATTAATATAAAATCCTTACTTGTCAATGGCCAGATAACATATCCTCTGAACAGGCTGTATTTAGAATAGGAAATTTAGAGAGCTCTCATCTAACAATTGTCTTATTGATACCTATGAAAAAAAAAAAAAACATTTTTTTTTTTTGTCCCTATAAAAAGGGACACAAAGGAGTATAACTTCTAGGCTCAGAGACTCCCTTAGCAAGATGAAAGTACAGAAATTAGACTTAGAACAAAGATTAACGCCCACATTCAAGGTAAATTCCCCTTCTCAAAATCCTGCCCCGCCTTCCTGTTCCAGCTTCCCCTTTTCCTTTGAGATTTGTGGAGAGCGTCCTGACTTGATCTCCAGGCCGGTGGTACTGGTTACCTATGTAAATGCTAAGGACCAAGAAGTGAATTTTGGAGAAGAATGGTTGGGGGTGGGGCAGGGCTCACTTCCATGTTTCTTCCAACTCCTCCTACACTCCAGGGCTTTGTAATCAGGCTCTGCCTGCCTTAGGTCTTCCTATGCAGTGTCTTTTGTAGGACTGTCCTGGATCCTGACCACAAAGAATTCTTTTTTTTTTTTTTTAATATTTAATTTAATTTATTTATTTTTATTTTTTTTTTAGATTTTATTTATTCACTTAACAGGCAGAGATCACAAGCAGGTGCTGAGCAGAGAGCCTGACTCGGGGCTCGATCCCAGGACCCTGGGACCACGGCCCAAGCCGAAGGCAGAGGCCTTAACCCACCGAGCCACCCAGGTGCCCCTATTTTGTTTTTTTGGTTTTTTTTAAAGATTTTATTTATTTATTTGACAGAGAGAAATCACAAGCAGGCAGAGAGGCAGGCAGAGAGAGAGAGAGAGGAGGAAGCAGGCTCCCTGCTGAGCAGAGAGCCCGATGTGGGACTCGATCCCAGGACCCTGAGATCATGACCTGAGCCGAAGGCAGTGGCTTAACCACTGAGCCACCCAGGCGCCCCTATTTTGTTTTTTTTGACAGAGATCACAAGTAGGCAGAGAGGCAGGCAGAGGGAGAGAGGTGGAAGCAGACTCCCTGCAGAGCAGATAGCCTGATGCGGGGCTCCATCCCAGGACCCTGAGATCGTGACCTGAGCTGAAGGCAGAGGCTTTAACCCACTGAGCCACCCAGGTGCCCCACCACAAAGAATTCTTGCAAACGAAAACACATAGCAGAACTTTAAAGCATAACATCCTTTTACCTCCATTTCCAGCATATCCTACCAAATTTAGAGAAGAGTTAGAAAGATCATCGGACATTCACACCCCACTCACACGAACCTTGCTTAGCCGCTAAGGGGTGTTTTTTCTACCTGTGATTATACGTAGTCCCTCACGGAGTAAACAGATGACCAGAATTTCTCCTAGGCAATCCTAAAAATACTGTTCAGGGAGTGAACATAAATACATAAAATCTTAAAAACAACAACAAGTTGATTGGTTTAATTAAAACAGACATGTCCTCAGGGGTGCCTGGGTGGCTCAGTCAGTTCGAGTAGCCAACTATTGATTCCTGCTCAGGTCATATCTCAGAGTCCGGGATCCTGCTCCAGGCCACGTAGGGAGTCTGCTTGAGCGTGTCTCTCTCCTTCTCCTTCTGCCCCTCTCCTTGATCATGCGCTCCCTCTCTTTCTCAAATAAATAAAAAAATATTTTTTTAAAAAAGATTTTATTTATTTGACAGAGAGAGCTACAGAGAGAGAGGAACACAACCAGGGGGAGTGGGAGAGGGAAAAGCAGGCTTCCGGCTAAGCAGAGAGTCTGACGTGGGGCTCCATCCCAGGACTCTGGGATCCGGACCAGGGCCGAAGGCAGATGCTTAATGACTGAGCCACCCAGGCACCCCATAAAAAAATAAATCTAAAAAAAAAAAAAAGACATGTTTTCACAATCTCAGTATTAAATATAATCCAGACATGCAACTTTTATTCTACCTGGGTTTTCTAGTCAAAAAAATTGGGGGCACCTGGGTGGCTTAGTCATTAAGTGTCTGCCTTTGGCTCAGGTCATGATTGCAGGGTCCTGGGACAGAGCTCCACATCAGGCTCCCTGCTCAACGGGAAGCATGCTTTCCCTCTCCTTCTCCCCTTGTTGTGTTCCTTCTCTCACTGTGTGTGTCTCTCTCTCTGTCAAATAAATAAATAAAATCTTAAAAAAAAAAATTCATGAGGGACGCCTGGGTGGCTCAGTTGGTTAAGCAGCTGCCTTCGGCTCGGGTCGTGATCCCAGCGTCCTGGGATCGAGTCCCGCATTGGGCTCCTTGCTCGGCGGGGAGCCTGCCTCTCCCTCTGCCTCTGCCTGCCATCCTGTCTGCCTGTGCTTGCTCTCTCGCCCTCTCTCTCTGATAAATAAATAAAATCTTAAAAAAAAAAATTCATGGGTGCCTGGGTGGCTCAGTGGGTTAAGCTGCTGCCTTGGCTCAGGTCATGATCTCAGGGTCCCGCATCCGGCTCTCTGCTCAGCAGGGAGCCTGCTTCCTCCTCTCTCTCTCTGCCTGCCTCTCTGCCTACTTGTAATCTCTCTGTCAAATAAATAAATAAAATCTTTTAAAAAAAATTCATGATATCTCTGTTACAAAATTTGTCAGCAAGAAAAACAGCTTGGGATGAAGGCTAACTCTATCTAACGCCTCAGAAAGTTCTTGTGGGTAGTCTAAGCATAATTGTTGGGAACCAGTGACTTAGATAGATGTAATTGGAATAAGAACTTTTAGGTGAATTTTTCAGCCATTATTATGTTTTATGCCGTGTATCCTTAAAAATACCTTCCCAAATCAGAGGCACCTGGCATAGTTGGCTGAGTGTCCAACAATTGGTTTCAGCTCAGGTCATGAGGTTGAGCCATGAACTGGGCTCAGTACAGAGTCCTGCCTGAGATTCTTTCCCTCCCCCTCTGCCCTCCTGCTTGTGCTACCTCTCTCTCCCAAATAAATAAATAAATCTAAAAAAAAGAAAAAGGCAAAAAACTCAGACCTTCCAAAATCATTTGATAATTTCCACCATTGGAGTTTTACTAAGTTAAGTAATAGAAATTCATTGAATATCTAGATCGTTTCCAAGTTAGATAAAATCTTGAAACATTAATTACTGAACATGGGTTTATCTACATTTTGCTTCTTATTATAGAGAAGCTAAAAGATGTTTGGATGTGTTTGTACTACATTGGAAAATTGTACTATAAAAAAAGTATATGCTTTCAGAAATTATGAAATGTATTTATAAATTTGCCAGTCTAAAGAACGCTAGTATAACAATTTGCGTCTTAGGTTTTACTAAGGGGTAACAATTTCTAAGGGCTAATGATTCTGATAAATGACATTAAAACTATGAGAAATAGGGGCACCTGGGTGGCTCAGTGGGTTAAGCCTCTGCCTTCCGCTCAGGTCATGGTCTCAGGGTCCTGGAATCAAGCTCCGCATCGGGCTCTCTGCTCGGTGGGGAGTCTGCTTCTTCCCTCTCTCCCTGCCTGCCTCTCTGTCTACTTGTGATCTCTCTCTCTGTCAAATAAATAAATAAAATCCTAAAAAAAAAAAAAAAAAAAAAAAAACTATGAGAAATGAGAAATAGGGGTGTCTGACTGGTGTAGTTGGTGGTGCGTGAGACTCTTGATCTTGGGGTCATGAGTTCGAGCCCTGCATCGGGTGTAAAGATTATCTAAAAATCAAAAAATCTTGAAAAAAAAAAAAATAGGAGAGGGCGCCTGGGTGGCTCAGTTAAAGCCTCTGCCTTCAGCTCAGGTCCTGGTCTCAGGGTCCTGGGATCAAGCCCCGCATCAGGCTCTCTGCTCAGCAGAACTTTTTTTTTTTTTTTAAGATTTTATTTATTTATTTGACAAACAGAGATCACAAGTAGGCAGAGAGGCAGGCAGAGAGAGGGAAGCAGGCTCTCCGCTGAGCAGAGAGCCCGATGTGGGACTCGATCCCAGGACCCTGAGATCATGACCCGAGCCAAAGGTGGCGGCTTAACCACCCAAGCACCCAAGCACCTGATAGGTAAAATCTTAAAAAAATATATTTGAAAAAGAAAAGAAGAGTTCCAGCAAAGCAGATTTGATAGAACCTGTATGGTTAATCATTATTCTCACACCACTTAAGTAAGTCATCAGGCCAAGTTTTTCAAACTAGACTTAATTTGTAAACAGATTAGTCTTACTGTGGTTATCTTTGGTAGAAATGGGTAGCTCTCAAAGAAAATTATGTTTCAATGGAAACTGTAGTCCTTGTGGATATCAGATTCTAGTCCTGCTAATTGTCTTTCAGGTTTTGTTTCTACATGTAAACTGGTCCTGGTCCTGAATTCTAGTTTCCTCTAATATTTGACTACGGCTCTTCAAACTAACATTTCCAATTTTCTGACAGTTAATGTACATGAGGAATTTTTTTTTAATATTTTATTTTTGGGGCGCCTGGGTGGCTCAGTCGGTTAAAGCCTCTGCCTTCCACTCAGGTCATGATCCCAGGGTCTTAGGATAGAGACCTGCATCAGGTTCTCTGCTCGGTGAGGAGTCTGCTTCCCTTCTCTCTCTCTCTGCCTGCCTCTCTGCCTATTTGTGATCTCTGTCTGTCAAATAAATAAAATCTTTAAAAAAATTTTTTTATTTTTAAGTAATCTCTACACCCGGCAGGGAGTTCGGACTCTCGGCCCCAAGATCAAGAGTCTCACTCTCTACCAACTGAGCCAGCCAGGCACCCTACATAGTCTTCTACTTTATTGACCTCTCTGACTTGGAATCATTGAGAACTAAAACTGCTCTTTCCCCAAAGCCAGGTAAACAAGCTAGAGCTGGACAACTTGATAAAACTTCAAAGAAATCACCACAATAGCTCATGTATGGACAACCTTAATGCCTCCGTGTCACAGAAGGATCACCAGAGACATTCAAACTGCCAACCAGAAAAATCTAGCAGGTTGCTGCTGCCCTTCCTTACTCCATCTGAAGAGGTTAGGAGCCAGATATCTAGAAATCTCGACTGGCTGCCTTTAGAACTCAGAAACTGGGAGTGTAATCTTCTCCAGTCATTAACTGTTGTTTTTCTTTTGTTTCTATAGAAATGCTTCTTATTAAATACCTAATTGCTTGCACCATGGAACTAACTTTGGGAGTCTGCCTGCATTTCTGCCTCCTAAAATGAGACACAGCTCTTTAATTGAACTGGCCTATTCTCTGAACTAAGAGACTTGTCCAGTAGGATAGGGTGATTTACCAACTTAACTTATGAACTGCCTTATGCCTTATGTCTGCCTTAACGTCAATTGAATTATTAGACTAGCCAAATAATTTAGAAGGGTAAAAGGAAAATTTTTCCACCCTCACACAGGCATTTAGGATTTTGTAGTTGTGCAGACTTTTAAATTTGTCATTACTGATAATGAACTACGGGACTTTTCCTATATACGTACTTCTAAGGTCACCGAGTTTGAGAACAAACTGCTTTATTTATTTATTTTTTTTTTTTTAAGATTTATTTTAGTCGGGACGCCTGGGTGGCTCAGTTGGTTGAGCGGCTGCCTTCCGCTCGGGTCATGATCCCAGCGTCCTGGGATCGAGTCCCACATCGGGCTCCTTGCTCGGCAGGGAGCGCCTGCTTCTCCCTCTGCCTCTGCCTACCACTCTATCTGCCTGTGCTCCTGCTCTCTCTCTCTCTAACAAATAAATAAATAAAATATTAAAAAAAAAAAAAAGATTTATTTTAGTCTTTTAAGTAATTGCTCCACCCATCGTGGGGCTTGATCTTACAACCCTGAGATGAAGTTGCATGCTCTACTGGTTGAGCCAGCAAGGCACTCCAGAGAAGAAACTGCTTTATTTCCAATCAATTGATTTAATTAAGAGTGTGTGCGAGTGTGGGGGTGTGAGTGGCTGGGCAGAGGGAGAGGGGGAGAAAGTCTTAAGCAGATTCTGAGCTGAGCTTGGAGCTTGACCCCAGGGTCGGGTGAGGGCACTTGATCATGGGACCTGGAGATCACGACCCAAGCCAAAACCAAGAGTTGGATGCCTAACTGACTGAGCCACCCAGGCACTAAATTTTAAAGAAATTATAATGAATTTTCAACATACAGAAAAGTAGCAGAATATGATTGCTCATGTACATTCAACAACATCTATTCTCATTTTTCAATTTTTGACAGATGTTTTTTGTTCCACAACTGGATGGGGGAGGCACACCCATTAGGTAGGAACCATCTTGCAAGGATCTGGGGAAACTGGTTTCATGGGCAGGTTGAGAAATGTATGCTTGCCTAGGCAGCAAGGACACTTTGTGGAAGGTGAGGGGGGGAGGGCTGTGCTCCACCCCCGTTCCCCACCTGGCCCCTCTATGGGGCTTGGTATGGGATGAGAGGGCTCACTCTGGGAAGCTGACACCAGTACCATAATGAAGTTGTCTCCAGCACCGTGACTCTGGTGTCAACCAAGAGTAAGGCACACAGTGGTTGAGCTCACACTTAGGGCACCAGGGATCGTGTGGCAAGCAAAGTTGAATGGATATCGACAGGCTGTGGATCTAAAGGAGCACATTCAGGAGGGTAGAGGGCCTCTAGGTCAAGTACTCCAGACCCTCCCTGCTCAAGTGAGGCTGTGGGCCAGGGAGCTGATTAGAAATGGAGAATCTTGGGCTCCCTCCTCCCCAGAGCTGTTGCTCTAAATCATTCAAGATGACCCCAAATTTCAAATCTCACCCATTCTGGGTTGGCACGCAGCTAGTCCAGCCCTTACCAGAAAATGCAGAGATTCCTTTGGCAAGACCATGGAGAAGGGGGCACCTGGGTAGCTAGTCAGTTAAGCATCTGCCTTCGACTCAGGTCATGGTCCCAGGGTCCTGGGACAGAGTCCCACATCAGGCTCCCTGCTCAGCAGGAAGCCTGCTTCTCCCTCTCCCACTCCCCCTGCTTGTGTTCCCTCTCTCGCTGTGTGTCTCTCTCTGTCAAATCAATCAATTAATCAGTCAATCAATAAATAAAATATTGGGGGGAAAAAAAGGACCCTGGAGAAGGATTCTCCCGATAATCCCAGCATCACCTCCATTCATGGGCAGTCCGTGGGCTAGGCAACACGTCTTTCAGTCTTCTGTCAGTCACTGCTGGAAGGGGGGTGGGCTGTGGGCATGGCAAGGGGAATCTTCTTAACTGAAAACCCTGCTGAGAATAAGCCCCTTGCTGGTGCCCTGTTGGAAATTCCAAGCCCTCCAGCTAAAGTTTAAGGAAAACTTTTCCTGTGTTAATTATAAACCCATTTTCAGCCTGTGCTCAGTGGGCTGACTGGTATTTGAAAAAATTACTTGTTATCATAGTCCATGCTTGTCATTAAATTTTTTTGAAGAATGCTGACACCTATACAAATAAGATGTAGAAGCCTATGTCTCCTCTCTCCCTGTTCCTGCTGTCCCCCCAAGGTACCGTTAGGAGTTTGCCGTCTGTCCTTGAAGATCTATTTCTTTGCATTTAAAAACACCACACACTCCCTTCCTGTAATCTTTCCACCTTAATCTTTTTCTCGGCCTTTTGCGCATCCTTCTTTTTTTTTTTTTAAGGGTATAAAAATTTATTACATGTACAGAATATGACCACTAACGAATGCAGACAAGCTAGGACATAATGATACTGGATGGAAGATGTCTAGCTCTTTGGAAAGTGAGCAGGTTTGGGTGGCACAGTCGGCTAAGCATCGGACTCTTGGTTTCAGCTCCAGTTGCGATCTCAGGTCATGAGATCGAGCCCCAAGTTGGGTTCTGTGCTCAGCACAGAGTCTGCTTAGGTTTCTCTCTCCCTCTACCCCCTCCCTGAGCCTTCACACAGCACAGTCTCTCTTTCTCTCAAATAAGTAAATAAAATTTTTTTAAGGATATATATATAGCATTATATATATATGTATTTTTAAAGATTTTATTTATTTGACAGAGATCCCAAGTAGGCAGAGAGGCAAGCAGAGAGAGAGGAGGAAGCAGACTCCCCGCTGAGCAGAGAGCCCGACGCAGTACTCTATCCCAGGACCCCGGGACCATGACCCAAGCTGAAGGCAGAGACTTTAACCCACTGAGCCACCCAGGCACCCCAGTAAATAAATTTTTAAAAATTGCTGTGTGTATAACTCATTAATCCTCAGAGCCACCCCATGAAGTACTATTATTATTCCCATTTTACAGAGGAGGAAACAGAGACAGAGAGGTGGAGATGCTTGTCCAACGTCACCCAGTAAGCTGATCACAGGCGCCTCAGTATGTTAAATCCCTACCCATAGTGGGATAAGCAAAAAGGAGTGGGGACACCTGGGTGGCACAGTCAGTTGGATGTCTGCCTTCAGCTCAGGCCATGATTCCAGGATCCTGGGGTCGAGTTCCACAATCGGGCTCCTTGCTCAGCGGGGAGCCTGCTTCTCCCCTTGCCTGCTGCTGCCCCTGCTTGTGTGCTCTTGTATGCGCGCGCTCTCTCTCTCTCGCTCGCTCTCTCTCTGACAAATAAATAAATAAATAAATAAAATCCTAAAAAAAAAAAAAAAAAAAGGAGTGATGGGGTGGAAATCTTCCAGATCTTTTTTTGGACCACAGAATACTCGTAGACCCTAGACCCCTTTAGGAGAAGCCAAGGTGATGGCGAGGGCTGTGAGTGGTCGGTTCTTATTCTATTTCATCCCAGTGCTCAGCAGTGTCCTGTCTGTGATGTATAGGGTCACCCCAGGTAGGAGACAGCTGCAGGCTGGCACCTAGACCCTGGTGGCTATCCTGGCCTCTAGAGGCCCACTGGCCAGGCTGGACCTGGGGCAGCAGAGTCCCATCGCATCAGGATGGTCCCCAACTACCAGGAGCCTCCTTCGACGGGGGCCACGTCCAGTCGTCTCTATCCCTGCTGCCCCTGCTCTAGGGCTCCATCATGGTAGCACAATAATGGAAGATGTTTTTATGAATATTTTCTGTAGCCTTTCATACAGAGGCAAATGTCTGTCAGGCAGAAAAGCAACACCAAATTTTGAGACTGCAACACTTTAAGCCCTGGAATCCCAGGACCTGCCTCCGGTTCAAACCTGCAGTGGCCATTGTATTTGTTTGTTCATTCATTCATTCATTCATTCATTTATATTTTTTTGACAGAGCAATAGAGAGAGCCAGAGAGCACAATCCTGGTGGGGAGGGACAGAGGGAGAAGGAGAAGCAGACTCCCCGCTGAGCAAGTTGCCTGATGTGGGATTCCCTGGATCCCAGGACTCTGGGATCATGACCTGAGCCGCAGGCAGACGCTTCACCACCTGCACCACTCAGGTACCCTTGACGTTGGCCATTTTAGACTTAAGTGAATGTTAGGCAGGGTGGCCAAATAATGGATCATCCATACTAGAGTTCTTGTTTCGTTGGCTAATGTAAGTCTTGGTAAATTTTAATAGAAAAAATTCCAAGCTTACGGAAAAGTTGCAAGAATACAAATAATACAAGGATACTCCTAAATCTTTTATTCAGAGTCACCGATTTCAACATTTTCCCTATTTACTTTCAACCTCTTTCTCAATGTATAGCTCAGTCCTGGGACCCTGGGATTATGACCTGAGTCAAAGGTAGCCACCTCACTCACTGAACCACCCAGCCCCCGACAAAAGATGTTCTTTTTTTTTTTTTTTTTAAGATTTTATTTATTTGACAGAGAAGGAACACAAGCAGGGGGAGGGGCAGAGGGAGAGGGAGAAGCAGGCTTTTCCCTGAGCAGCGAGCCTGATGTGGGACTCGATTCCCATGACCTGAGTCGAAGGCAGGCACTTAATGACTTAGCCACACAGGGCACCCTGCAAAGAGGTGTTTTTTTTTGTTTTTTTTTGTTTTTTTTAAGATTTTATTTATTTATTTGACAGAGGGAGAGAGATTATAAGTAGGCAGAGAGGTAGGCAGAGAGAGAGGGGGAAGCCGACTCCCTTCTGCTGAGCAGAGAGCCTGATGTAGGCCTTGATCCCAGAACCCTGAGATCAAGACCCCAGCCAAAGGCAGAGGCTTAATCCCACTGAGCCACCCAGGTGCCCCTCAAAGAGGTTCTTTTTTTTTTTTTTTTTAAAGATTTTATTTATTTATTTGACAGAGAGAAATCACAAGTAGATAGAGAGGCAGGCAGAGAGAGAGAGAGGGAAGCAGGCTCCCTGCTGAGCAGAGAGCCCGATGCGGGACTCGATCCCAGGACCCTGAGATCATGACCTGAGCCGAAAGCAGCGGCTTAACCCACTGAGCCACCCAGGCGCCCCTCAAAGAGGTTCTTAATAGCATTTTTTCCCCCAGTGCAAGACCTAGTCTAGGATCAGATACTACATTTAGTTGCCCAAAGCAGGAGTTTGGGGAGTGAAAGAGAGCACTACTAATATTTATGCTGGAAAGAGACAAATAAAGCTAAGGCAAAAGGTTGGTAACTGTAGAATCTGGCAGAGGAGGTAAATGCGCACCCATTTTGTCTACTTTCATATATGTTTAAATTTTTAATTAAAATTTAAATGTAAATTTAAATTTTTAAAAAAGATTTAATTTATTTATTTGACAGACATAGATCACAAGAAGGCAGAGAGGCAGGCAGAGAGAGAGGGGGGAAGCAGGCTCCCTGCTGAGCGAAGAGCCTGATATGAGCTTGATCCCAGAACCCTGAGATAATGACCTGAGCTGAAGGCAGATGCTTAACCTGAGACACCCGGTGCCCTGTAAATTTAATTTTTTTTAAAACACAAAGTGAAAAAACAAGTCAAATAACAATCTGAAGAGGAATATGCTAAGCCCAGAGACATAAAACAAGGCTGTTTGTAAACAGAGCCTCTGGCTGCCCTGTTTTTCAAGGTTCAGACTATTGAAAAACAAAAAACCAACTGAATAAATTTGAAATTCTAATTGGCTTTACTCTGCAACTTCTGAACTGGGTAGTATCCAGCAATTAGAGGGGTACCTCCAAGAGTTTTACAAAATAGAAGGTTTTTATTGGAAGGGGGGTAGGGCAAGGAAGGTATTAGCAAAGGAGAACAAAGATTTGCTTCAGGCAAAGTCACCTTTCCTTCCAGGAAGGCAGGGGGTCTTATTTGGAGGATTACCTCCTGTCCTTTGGGGGAGATGCAGAAGGCCCATTACCTCATTGCTGAAGATTACCTCATTGCTGCTTGAAGAAAATTCCCTGGTGGTGGAGGGGAGGGGGTGGGAGGGCAGGTCTGCTCAGTCAGAAAAGCAGGTACCTCTTTTTTTTTTTTTTTTTTTTAAGATTTTATTTTTATTTCTTACTTATTTTTTAAGATTTTATTTGAGAGAGAGAGAGAGAGAGAAGGAATGCACAAACAGTGTGGAGGAGGAGAGGGAGAGGGAGAGAGAGAATCCTAAGCAGCCTCCACACTCAGTCTGGATCCTGACATGGGGCTTGATCTCACGACCCTGAGATCATAACCTGAGCTGAAATCAAGAGTCAGAGTCAGACACCCAGTGGACAGAGTCATCCAGGCGTCCCTCTGTTCTCTTTTTAATAAGACTCAGATTATCTGTTAGGATTGAAGCACCAGCAGAGGGAAGGGCTTCCCCTGACTTCCCTCCCTGTTGGCCATTATCAAGGTGAAGTACTTTCTGAAGCAGGGAGGCTCCTTGGGGGTGCTCAGGCATGGTCTCCCCAGGAGTGAACCTGGGAGGTGTTTGAGGGCTGATGGAGAAATGAGAGGGAGAGGAGCCCTGACCGCTCTTCCCGCTCTTCCCGGCTGGGCCTGGATTTTCATTTGTCACCAGAGGGCCTGGAGGTGTTGGGTGGGGAACATCCACTCCCTGTCAACGTCACACCTGCTTCCAGCTGGGCCAGCGTGTTCTGGCAGAAGCCAGACCAGTCCCCAAACCTCCCTTGGCTCTCGCCTGCCCCTGCCATGCCTTTTGCGTCCCTGATACTCAACTTTTTGTTTTTGTTTCTGTCACTCACTTGGAATGGCAGAAGCACACACTGATTTGGGAAGACAGACTAGCAATGCATCTTTTCTTCCCCACTTGGTACCCCTTCTAACCTTCACTGCTCAGTTTCTTAGCCTATAACCAAGGTCCTGGGCGTCCATGCCCTTGGGCGGGAAATATGTGCATATCTATTTTCGCTAATCTTTCATTGAAATCTAGCATTTCCTTCAATTGTGTGTGTAGACATCACCTCGAGGTAGTTCGGGCAGTTCCTGGGACTTTGTCCCAAACGGGAGTCACCACTAGGTTGTGGCAGTTCGGGCTTCTTCCTGGGACTTTGTCCCAAACGGGAGTCACCACTGGATTGTGGCCAACGTTGAATCTCATCTACATTCATCCTGACTTCAAACTCACAAACTCACAGCCATCATCCAGCCCACTACCACATTGTATTTCAACATAATTGGCTTCCTTTGTGATCATGGGTGTTTTACTTTATGCATCTGAAAATCTTATGCTGGGGGTGCCTGGCTGGCTCAGTCGGTGGAGCATGTGACTTGTGATCTCTGGGCTGTGAGTTTGAGCCCCACTTTGAGTGTAGAGATTACTTAAAAAACAAACAAACAAAAATCTCACCCTGAGGAAGGGTCCAAAGGCCTCAGCCAACCCCAGAGCATTCTATGGAACAGAAAAGATGTAGGAACGTCCTGCCCACCCTGCATCCTGCCCTCCGAGTCACCCTATCTGTCCTCTCTCGTGGCATCAATCTGGTCCCCCATCCTGTGTGCCCTACCTATGTGGCTGGGACCCTTCCTCAGCAAGCCGGCTACACGCTGCCATCTGCTGGGGTTGGCCCACACAGCACCCTGGTGGTGATGCCGGCAGGCCAGGTCTGGGGTCCCAGAGGGGTTGCCGCAGGACCAGCCAAGAGGGTCTGTGGCTGCTCCCATGATAGAATTCCAACGTGAGCCAGTAGGAGGTGAAATCAGAGTTTACTGCGGGGCGGAGGAGACAGAGAGAGAGAGAGAGCACAGGGGCAGAGTGTCCCAGAGACTCAGAAAGGAAAGGAGAGTCAGTCCCGTCGAGGCCTGGGGTTTTTTTCGAGGAGGTGGTCGAGGCCTGGGGTTTTTTTCGAGGAGGTGGTCTGGTGCATGCGCTTCTTGGGAGTTCAAAGGGCCCAGGAGTTCTTCCTTGGAGCCAGGGGTCTTGACGTTGAGATGTCTTGCTGGTGGTCTGGAATACGCCTAGGATGGCTTTCTCACCTGGTCCTGCCTTAGATGTTACTATTCTGGAGAAATCATTAATTCCTTGCCCTTTATAAGGAGGACACAAGGTATTTGCATCAGGGGGCGTGTGGCGGCAGCAGAGGGTGGGAGAGTGGGGGGGGGGGTCCTGTCCTAGCGAGAATGGAGGCAGGAAAAAGAGCACAAAGCAGATTTTTTTATGGGGTCCTTCATTTCCCTGTCTCAGTGGTTTTGGTTAGATGCTTGTGGTCCTTCTAGTCCTTCTGGGCATTATAAGCGAACATGCGGACTGTGCCCCAAGTCTTGCTGGAGGACCCTCTGTGCCTCTCTCTCTCAACACTTAACTCCTTGCCCGGGTCCTTGGGGAAGGACATGTGCACCGCGCATGTGCAGAGAGCTACCTGGCCGGCGATGAGGCCCCGGGAGCTGGTGAGCCGCGCAGCTCAGAACGAGGTCTGGGAGCAAGAGGCAGAAGTATCTGCAGTTTATTAGCAGGCCAAATGAATTTTTAAACACCGATTGTTCTTTGGGGCCAACAGTCAAAAGTCGTAACGAGAAGGTGGTGAGAAGCTTCTCTCCCTCCCGGTACCCCGGCCTCAAACGTCACCAGCTTCTTTCCTTCCAGAGCTGCTCACCACATCTAAGACCAATATGAACGTGAGCTGGAACCCTGCCTTTTCTTATTTAAATCCTAAGATGTTAGGCCCCTGGTCTGCACCTGGCTTTTTTAATAGAACAATATTGTCTTGGAAATTGATTCTATCTGCATATAAATAGTTTCCTCCTGGTTCTTTTCCCTTTCATTTCTCTGGTCGTTTCCCAGCAGTCTGTTGAAAAAGAATGTCTTTCCATAGAAACAGGAGGGCCCAGACTTAGCCAGAAATTTCGGGGTAGTTCTCCAGCTACAAAAGTCTCAGGATTCCGAGTTCCGTATTCTGCTTAAGATGGATTTGCAATTCAAAAGGGGCCTCAGGGCACTTTTGCACCTTATCTCCAAAATTTACTACCCAGGAAATTTGGGTTAGGGGGTCAGAGGTGGGTTGCTCTTTGGGTAGAAAACTCTTCCCCAAATCTAGATGTCAGGGTTCCAAGATCTCTGTCTGTCCAGAGGTTAACCTTTTCATCCCAAGCCGATCTTGGAGCTCTCTATAATAAAGGTCACCCTCCTAATATGGAACTCTCCAGCAACCAAGCAGCTCTCCTCTCCAGCCTCTCCCACCAAATGCATCAGCCACCAGCTGCGAACACCTCAGAAAACTGCTCAGGGGCCTGAGTGCTCCCCAGAGCTCTCTGGGGGTGGGCTGGGTAGATGGGCTGTCCTCTCCACACACTGAGAGCAGCTCCAAGTTTATTGGTATTTATATGTCATTCTCTGAAGTCAGCTTTGAGCTGTGGAACAGGTTTTCTCCTAACAAACCACGTGTCTGTCAGGGGGCTGCTTCTCACGGACATCGGACCCCTTCGTTGCTGTGGGCCTCTAAGATACACCAATAGACCCCAGGCCCATCCTTACTGCCAACAAATGGTCAGGGCGGGCAAATCCCCTTCTGTCTGGAAAACGGCACCACCAGTGTATCTCCTTCCAGAAATCTTCTCAGTGTAATATGGTTCCCTGCCAGACTCACATAGCTGCAGGAGAGAGAGAGAGAGAGACTGTCCAGACCTGAGAGAGACTGTCCAGACCTGCCAATGGAAGCATCTTATCAGCCATCTCCACAAAATAGAACTAGCATTCAGGTTTTTACATCAGTGCTTGGTGAGTTTGAGTATTGTGAGTCAGTCTTGCCAAAAGGTATCCTCTCTGGCCCACAGAACTAAGGGTTGCCCGTCAGACCATGGTGGATTCCACTGAATAAGCACCCACTTTGCCCTCGAAGGCCCCCGACCCACAGCTTGGGGGCTGCAGCTCTTCCTGCGGGCCTTCCAGTGGGAAGCATGTTGATGAGACTGAGGGAGCCCATTCCAGGATCTGTTAGCTGTGTGTGAAAGAAACTCAGCTGCAGGGATGAGAGAGAGTCCTCGGACGTCCAAGGACTAGGTGAAAGAAAAATGAGCACAGATCCATCCTTACTGCCAACAAATGGTCAGGGCGGGCAAATCCCCTTCTGTCTGGAAAACGGCACCACCAGTGTATCTCCTTCCAGATCGAACTCAGCATTTTCTGGAAGAAAACCAGAAAATGGTTTTCTTGGGAACATGCAAATTAAACTGGCAAAACATGGGTTTGCAAAAGAAAAGACAGATTTTTTTTTTTTTTTTTAATTCACGTACTTGCATGCGAGTTCATAGAAAAATGTGATTCAAGGAGATGGTTAGAATTGGGGGTTTTTATACCATCCTAATAGGGAAGGGGAGGAGGAGAAGGGCATTTACAGGAAAACAAGTGGCTTTTAGGGAAGATAAATGGGCCCTTAGGAAATTAGGAGGTGTGGTAGTCTTGTGACAATATCTGTTTATGTGATTTCTTTTTTTTGTTTGTTTTTTTGTTATTGTTGTTGTTGTTGTTTTTATTTTACTTTTTTTTTTGTTTTTTAATTTTATTTGACAGAGAAGAAGAGACATCTAGAGAGGGAATACAGTGGGGAGCGGGAGAGGGAGAAGCAGGCTTCCCGCCGAGCCAGGAGCCCGATGCGGGGCTTGATCCCAGGACCCTGGATCATGACCCGAGCTGAAGGCAGATGCTTAACAACTGAGCCACTCAGGCGCCCCTGTTGTTGTTGTTTTTAAAATATTTTATTTATTTATCTGACAAACAGAGATCACAAATAGGCAGAGAGGCAAGCAGAGAGGAGAGGAGGAAGCAGGCTCCCCACAGAGCAGAGAACCCTTTGGGATGCGGGGTTTGATTCCAGGACCCTGGGATCATGACCTGAGCTGAAGGCAGAGGCTTTAACCCACTGAGCCACCCAGGCGCCCCTTTTTTGTTTTATGTGCTTTTTTATCCCATTGCACACTTCTCTCCAGTGAAGGGAGTCCATGTTCTTTGGTGGCACAATTCCTGGGGAGGGAATTTACGGCAGCTGACTTTTTTGGCTCTGCTTTTAGATCCCCCTGGATTCAGGAGAAACGACTCCTCACAGTGAGAGAGTCTGGATCCCCCTCTTTTGGATGCCCTTCTTTTCCCTGTCCAGAGGCCATCCTGGCTGGGTGGGCTGCAGGGGCCAGAGGCTTGGCTCAGCATTCCGGAGGCTGGCACAGGGAACTGTGCAAGAACAGAATTGGGTTGGGGGGATCTCCAGCAGAGGCTGCGCAAAGCTTGGGGGGAAAGGGCCAAGTGGCTCACTCTGGGGATCAAGGGCGGGTTTAGACAGACTGCCAGGGTCAAATCATATGTCCTTGGGCGAGATTCTCAACTTCTCTGAACTCCTTCTCCTCCTTGGGTAAAAAGCCTCACAGGACTGCAGGGAGGATAAGATTAGCGAATGCATTAAAAGCACTTACTGTCGTGCCTGGCACATAGCAAGTGCGTGGTTACTAGAACCAACTTCTCTGGGCACTGGGGATATGGCAGAGAGCAAACCCAGCCCCTGGGTCTCCCGGATTGTCCAAATTGGAGAAGAATCTATGAGACAGAGGAACACATGGCATCATCAGATGACAGCGGGCACCAGAAGGAAACAAAGCAGGTGAGAGGCAGAGGAAGAGGCAGGGGCTGGTGTGGACAGTCTGGGAAGGGGCATCTCATCTGAGGAGAGACCAGAATGATGTGGTTTCCTAGGAATTCCGATTATGTTTTGTTGCTGTTGGTCCTGCACGTTCCTTGGGCCCTAGATCAGTCCTCCTCTTGCCGGAGTTTCTACTAGCCAGCGAATGGGGACCCAGCTCCCATCTCAGGTGCACACGTGGCCCACTCTCCATGATGCTTTCCAGGGGGTGGAGTTAGTGGGGTGAGCGAACAAGGGGGCCCCAGGTTCTGAATGTGAGTCAGGGTGGTGGGTTTCTGGCTTTGATCTTTATTCCGTTCCTCCTTACCTCACAATTCGACAGTGCCAGAAGACTCGTGTTAGGACAGGGCCCGTCCCCTCCAGGAGAAGAGCTTACTACACAGTCCACCCCCCTTACCTACTCCTGAGGAGCAGTTGTGCGGGGGAAATTGGCCAGATGTATGGCCTCAGGGCGAGGCTGGGCGGCAAAAACCAGAATAGAAGGTCTAAATTTAAACCTGTGTCTGGAGGCTTCAGGGAGCCTGGGTCCTACGGGCCCTGGGGTGGCTCCGGCCCTCCTCCCTCATCCCTCCTCCCTGCTTCTCACCTCCCTTCCCCCTCTCCCTCCTCCCTTCCTCCTCCTCCCTCCTCCCCTCCCTCTCAGAATGGAAACTGTTTCTTTCCTGGCTGCCTAGAGCTGGTTTCCTCCCAAGGAAATAATGTCTCACCGCAGCTGAGGCAGGCTCTGCCCCCTGGAATTTCCCTGCAGTGGAGAAACACCCCGCCTGCCCGAGCCTTTCAGAGATGGGACACACCTAGAGCCTGCTTGGGCACCGGCCAGAGGGGGACACGCCCAGAGACACACAGATGTAAACAGAAACAGAAACAGAAACGCGTTGGGAAAACGCGGGGGACCCTCAGGATTGGGTTCTAGTCCCAACTCTTGTCTCCACCTCCCTATGAGACTTGAGCAAATCACCTCCTTTTCTGAACCCATTTTTTTTCACCTCCTAAGTATTAAAATAGATCTCTTGAGAATCAAAATAGAACAGAACTCTAAAGGAATCAACCTAGAAAGTTCTTTGATTATTTCAAAGATGTCGCTTTCTTTGTTCAAAAATATTTTTAAATTCCCTATTTTTCTTTTCCCTTTCTGAAAAATTTCTTTCAGGACCAGTTTTAGGCACTCATAGGTCTGCCTTGTTACTTTTGCAGACATTTCATTTTTGCCTAGAAGGATCACTGCCCATGGTACCGAGAGACTTTGGGCTGGTTCCAAACATTGAGTTCAAAAACGATTCCTGCAAGGACAGCGGAAAAAGGGTCTGTCAGGTGCCATCACTGCTGCAAAATTTCCCTGATTCCCAAGGTTGGCCCCCAGAGAGGGAAAACCGCTCCTGAAGGGGCAGTTCAGCTGTAAGCAGGGTCTTCCTTGAGCCTTCCATATTCCAATACTCAGACACAGAAAGGTCTGCACATGCATGGCCAAATGGAAACTTCCAGTTGCAGCCACCATATCCAGAGGCAGCAGGGAGAACCCCAGACATGCCCTGCTTGTGCTTCTGTGCGTGTATTCACTGAAGCCAGACACAGGGGCTGTCTCAGACCTGATCACGTGGGGACGGCCCACAGCCCAGACACCCTCCAAGCAGGCTGTGCCCAGAGACTTTAACTGGAGAGCGAGCGCGGAGGGGACACACCCGGACACACTGGGTTGCCTGGTAACACAGAATGCCAGCCCCAGGGATACACACCTCTCTGGGATGACACACTCAAACTGTTTCCACACAGGCAGATTGCACGGAGCAGGCGGCCCCATGCATGCGCTCTTCCCATGTGAATATGCCCACCGGGAATGATATGTGCCTTCATTCAGAAACAGTCCTGCAACTAAAGATTCTGTTCACCCACACCCCAAAATGCTTACCGGATTTAGGTAGGGTCAAGCAAGCCCCCTAAAACTTCCAGTCACGCTCAGTGACACACACACATTCGCCCAAGTGGTCAGAGTCTAGACGCCTCACGTCCTTTTTGTTTCCTCCCGGAAAACCTTTGACTTTTCCATTTTAAGCAGCCAGTGACCAAATGGTCTATTTCTGTAACTTCTTAGTATTAGCCAAAGATTGTTCTTTTGAAATGTCTACAGTAAGTTACGAAGAATGCTTCTGACCTTTGTTTTCAAATTCAACTATGCAAAACGCTAAACACAACGTGAAAACTCAGAAGGCAATTTTTAAAATTCACAGACAAACCACGCTTGAGAATTTGTTCAACTTTTGGTTGTAGGAGAAACACAAGCTTACTGAATTTTGCAGTGATTTTTTTAAAATTCCAGCTTGGTAAACAGGAAAACAACTTCGGAGGCTTTGTGGCGTGAGCAACGGGAAAAGGCTCGTCTGGGCAGCACCCCTCACTTCTTAGGGATGGATAAATCGAAGAGGACTCGCCCTTGACCTGGTTTCCACACTCTGACCTTGATTCGGCAGAACTTCCCGTGTGGTGTTTGGACTGCCTGACTTGTAGACAGATGCGCCCTCACTTGGGTCCAGAAACATACGCCTGTGTAGGTCTGTCCCCTTCTCTGTATGTCTCAGACACTGTGGTGGTTTTAGGATGAGATAACCTGGTTTTCCTGGCCACGGCAGGCTTCTTGCCTCCTGTTCCATCATCAGACAAGACCAACCTGGA
>NW_028133572.1:0-23579 GCF_964662115.1 Mustela nivalis
CCCGATGTGGGGCTCAATCCCAGGACCCTGAGATCATGACCTGAGCTTAAGGCAGAGGCTTAACCCACTGAGCCACTCAGATACCCCTGGATAGAGTATTCGTGACTCTGTTTTAGTTTTTGTTTGTTTGTTTGTTTCTTTCTTCACTTTGAATATATCATTCCATTAACTTTCGGCCTGCAAATTTTCTGCTGAAAAATCAGCTGATAGTTTTATGGAATTTGCTTTGGATCTGTTTTCTTTTCTCTTGCTGCTTTTAAAATTCTCTCTTTATCACTACCTCTGACATTTTTATTACTACTTTTCTTGGGTTTTCTTGGGTCCTCCTTGGGTTGATTTTGTTGGAGGTTCTCTGTGTCTCCTCTACCTGCATTTCTGTTTCCTTCTCCAGATTAAGGAAGTTGTCAGTTATAATTTTTTTCAAATAAATTTTCTGCCTCTTTTCTCTCTCTTCTCCTAGGATGCCTATAATGCAAATATTATTATACTTAATGGTGGTGTTGAGTTCCCTACATGCATTTTCATTCATTATTTTTTTTCTCTCTCCTTATCAGTTTGGTTTTTTTCTACTACTCCATCCTCTAGGGACTGGCCCATTATTCTGCTTTCTGTAGTCTACTATTTACTCTGTCTAGTGTATTTTGAATTTGTTATTGAATTCTTCATTTCTGATAGTTTCTTTAGCATGTTTTCTATCTTTTTGTTGGGCATCTCACAGAAATCTTCCAGTCTTTTCTTCAGTCCCCTGAATATCTTTATGATCACTACATTAAATATTGTATCAGGCATATTACTTATCTCTGTTTTGTTTAGCTCTCTTATTGTGATATTTTCCCACTATTCTTTCATTTGGGACATATTCCTCTGTCTCCTCATTTTGTCTAAATGTCTGCCTGTTTCTTTGTGTTAGGAATGTCAACTATGTCTCATGCTCTTGAAAATAATGGCCTTATGAAGAAGAGAGCAGCAATGTTCTGCAGTACAATGTTCCCTATTCACCACAGGTCTTTTGATGGTGTTTCATATGTGTACGGTGTGCACTGTATTGTCACTGAGCCACTTTTTCTTTAGGTCCAGTCATCTGCAATGTCTCTATTTGTGTGGGCAACATCTGGTCCCTGTGTTGTCAATGGGAAATTCTGGGATCACCTTGGACTTGAATTGAGTCAGACCAGGAATTTGCCAGATATACAGTAGCACAAAACTGCAGGGTGTTTTCCTTGTGTTGTCCCCTAAGAAGCTTTTATTGGTGGGTCAGACCTGCAGTGAGACCACAGGTCTGCCCCCTACCCACTGCTGGGACCACAGTAAAACTGGTGTTCATGGTTATCTTTTCCTGTCTCCAGAACAGAAATCCCTTTAAGAGTTTGCCTGGCCTCTCTCAGGGTTTCTTGCATATAGACAGTACTGTGGAATCTCTTTGGAGGGACATATTGGTGAAGCAGAACTCCAGGGAATATGGGGTAAGGTGCATGGTGATAGCAATATTTGCACAAGTATTTTATGAGAGGTGACCTGGAACAGCTTTAGAAAACTCCTGTTGCAGGACTGTAGGGAATGAGTCCACAAGAGAGTGTAGAGGTGAGGCATGCTGTAAGCTAGTTAGATGGAGAGTGTTGGTACTGTGCTCATTCCTGTAGATATCTATATGTATATGCTAGGGGTTGGGAGAGAAATGACACCTACCAATCTCTTTGTTCCTAGAAAAGCCTTATAAAAGTTCTTTTCCTTCTAGCCAGTCTCTGAGAATAGTAAATAAATTTTCCTGTTATACCCCATGTGGTTTTCAGACTGATGCTTTTGTGCTGTATCTCTGTGAGACTGTTTATTGTGATGTCAGTTTAAAGGCAGGAACTCTTTCCTATAACCCCCTGGCTCTCCCAGAGAAAGACCAATGATTATTTTAAAGTTCTAAGTTTTTTTTTTTTCCAGAGTGATAATATGAATTTTTATTAGTTTTTATATAATTTTTTATTTTTTATAAACATATATTTTTATCCCCAGGGGTACAGGTCTGTGAATCACCAGGTTTACACACTTCACAGCACTCACCAAAGCACATACCCTCCCCAATGTCCATAATCCCACCCCCTTCTCCCAAACCCCCTCCCCCCAGCAACCTTTTGATTTTAAGAACTTGAGAAATTCAGCCTCTCTGGTTTGCAAAGCCAAATGTTATGGGGATTTATGATGCCTATGTGGGTTTCCAGTGACTGGGTGCCTAAGGTCTGTTTATCTCTCTTCTCTATATCCTGGGTTCCCTACAGATCGGTTTAGCTCCTGACCACATCTCTCCCCTTTCTGTCCTCTTTAGTGTGGCTTCTTCTGTACATTCAACGTGGTGTCTGTTCTGCAAGTCTGAAGGCCATTTCTGAGTTATTTACACTGATTTGGGTGTTATCTAGTTACAACCATGAATTGAGCAGAACTTACGGTCCTCCCACTCTGCCATCTTCCCCAGAAATCTGCTTTCATTACATCTTCTTTTCACATTGTAGAATAGCAATCCACCACAAAACCATTTGGAGGTAGTTACTGTCCACCAAAAACTAACCTAAATTGCATATAGCAAAACTAGTTTTCTTTTGTTCTCACAGATGGCATAAGATTGATTTAAAAACCTATGTAGTTTAGTGAGATATAGATGAATGAAGCAAGGGTTTGTTTTATAAGCCGAGAGGCAGAGATTGACAAGGTTCAGCAAATGATTATGATGAGGCTAGCAATTAAAATATAAAATGTCCTACCCACTGAAGCCCCAATGTTGCATCACCACTTCCTCATATCAGGGAGATCATATGATAGTTGTCTTTCTCTGCTTGACTTATTTCGCTAAGCATGATACGCTCTAGTTCCATCCATATTGTCACAAATGGCTTAAGTGGGTAGGAGAAGAATAAATGATACAAGATGGGATTGGGAGGGAGACAAACCATAAGTGACTCTTAATCTCACAAAACAAACTGAGGGTTGCTGGGGGGAGGGGGTTTGGGAGAAGGGGGTGGGGTTATGGACATTGGGGAGGGTATGTGCTTTGGTGAGTGCTGTGAAGTGTGTAAACCTGGTGATTCACAGACCTGTACCCCTGGGGATAAAAATATATGTTTATAAAAAATAAAAAATTAAAAAAAAAAAGAGAGAGAGAGAGAGAAACAAAGAACAACCACCTAACCAAAAAAAAAAAAAAAATGTAAAATGTCTTTATCTGGTTTAAAGATTAGGATAACACTGATACACAAGATTACTATAATTTTCTAAGGCACTTATAATTTTTTCATTATTTTGAATAGCAAAAATCTTGTGCTAATAGGTTATTTTCTTCCTCAGGTTTTTCTACTCTTAAAATATTGTATCTGTTCATTTATTTAAATCTAGCTTTATTTAAATATGTGAGATTTAGGATTTTGAATTCTACATTATAAAAGTCTATACAACATAATAGCAAAAATATCTAATGGAAAAAGGATTAAAATATATTATGTAGACAAATCTAAGGAACTTTAACTAAATGCTATTGGAAGGACATTCTTGAAATGGCTTAAGGGTATCTAGAATTCTGATATTAGAATTGTCTTTCTTTTTTAAAGATTTTATTTATTTGCATGAGAGTGAGAGAGAGCACAAACAGGAGGCAGAGAGAGAGAAGTTGGTTTCCAGCTGAGGGCCCTAGGTCTATTACCTGAGCTAAAGGCAGATGTTTAATGACTAAGCCACTGAGGTGTCCTAGAATTGTCTTTCTTGTTGAAGCAATTACTTCCTAGAATAAAGACAATAGACCAGATGATTCCAAATTTTAGAAAGTACTTTTAAATATACAACTGTTAGCAAAACTATTTAGCTGTAAATTATATTTTATTGTTTGTATAATCTTGCTTAATAATTTGGTGAACCTCAAAAAATAATAACTTAACGAACCTCTTTATCCAAAATATATTTGTATGAACATGACTTTTAGAATGCAGTAGAATGAAGAAATATAAAAGGATGCAAAAAGTGTTCAATGTTAATGTCTCTTTATAGAGTGATTTAATGAGACAATGAGATTTTGAAAGATCACATGTAGACACTCAGTTCATACAGTTTAACAAATGTATGATTTGCAGAGGTTAATTTCCCAAATCTCAATTTTATTATTTAGCTGTAATATTTGAATAATAAAACAGATGATCTTAGTTTTGTAAGATAAAACTTAATCGGCTTAGTCAGTTGTAACACTCCAGTATTAATTCCATACTTAGAGAACTGCCTACTATGATGTTGGCAATCTATTTAAACCTCTCCAGCCTAGGAAGTGTTGTATTATTTGTTTTAATTTAAGTTAAGCTATATTGTAGGGAAAGTGAGATATACACACCAAAATTTTATGCTTAAGGGTATTCAGTCAGATTTTTTTAAAAAAAATTCAAGGCTTTTGGGGGGGTTAATATGGTGGAGTAATAGAGGGACCCTGAGACTGCCTCATTTTTCAAACACAGATAGATCAACATCCAACTATTCTGAATAACTAGGAAAATGATCTTAAGACTGTGAAAATAATCTGCATAGCTGGAAAGAGAGAACATGGCTGACAAGTTTTGGAGTAGTGATTGGAGAAGAAAGCTTCAGAGCTGCAAATAGGATGGAACCCTTTTCCTGGAGCAGTCAGGGAGAGGGAGAGAGCACAGTGGGGTAGGGATCCCAAATTACATTGCACTGAGGAGATCCCCTGGGTCACACAGAGAGATCACTTCCCTTTCAGAAGTATATTTGAGAGAGCATATTTTCCCTCGCCAAGGAAAAAGGCCAGCTGGGAGTCATTAAGTGGCACTCAACAGTAGGGTCAAAAGTTTGTGCAGAGAGCAGAAAACCTCTTAACAGCTTTTCACTGTGAACCACAATAGACTTAGATCTCATTGGACCCACCCAGTGGCTGTTTTTCTGAGGCAGAATCAAGCAGAGGAAAACACACACACACACACACACACACACACACACACACACACACACACACACAGGCAGACTGCAATTAACCTGGCCACCGTTTTCTGCTATCTGCCACAGTAGATTCAAGCCTCTGTGCAACTGTTTTTTTCGGACAGAATGGGGTAGATACTGAGTCATTCATAGATGTAAGATAACCTGATTTCAAGTTTCATTAAGCATTACAATAAATTTTAGCCTCCATATATAAACTGTGTGGCTGCTTTCTGGGATAGGACTATGCTGGGCATGCTGTAAAGCTCTCCTCTGTGGAAAGGGAGTGGATTTGTGCCTTGCCATGCCCTTTAAAACTTGGAGTTTTGAATCCCAGCAACCAGGCAGAGATAAAATATAGGAGATCTGTGGTCCCACACATGCTGATGGTCCAGGCACAGACAGGGTAAGGAAGTGATGAAAGCCCAGGACATAGGAAATTTTTCACTTTTCTGTGAGGACCTCCTGAACAGTGATGGTCAAAGGTTCCCCTCCCTTGGGTAAGAGTGTGGGATGACACCATATTATTCCTCCTCCACCAACACAAACTACCCATCCCCTCCAACATCTTCAGACTTCAGATAGAAATCAGTCCCCCCAGTGGAGGCTAGAGTGCCCTACACTAAACCCTATTGTCCTGCACCTGGAAAGGACAACTATGAGAGGACAATTCAACTTGTGAGAGCCAGCCCAGCAGGCCTTTCCTTCAGAAGATCAACACAGGCCCCTAAATGTACCAATTCTACAGAGCAAAGAATGCTTCAAACTGTCAGCTTCAGGTGAAAATAGGTGGGGCTTTCTTCTTCTTTTCTTCTTCTCTTCTTCTTCTTATCTTTTTGTATCAGGGTTACAATTTTTTGTCCATTTGTTGGTTTGCTTGTTTTCTTCTTATTTTTTGAATCAAGCTTCTTTTTTTTTTTTTTCTCTTTTCTTCTTTTGTTACTCTTTTTATCCTTCTTTCTTATGCTTTGGAATCAGGCTTATAGTTTGTTTTGTTTTTGTTTTTGTTTTTTGTTGTTGTTATTTGTTTGTCTGTTTGTTTGCATTTTTGTTCTTTTCCCTTTCTCCTGCTTTGGATCAGGATTTTTCTCTTTTTAATTTTTTTCCCCTTTTCCACATTTATTTTAACAGACAAATCAAAGCACGTCTAGTTAAAGGTCCAAATACTCCCCACTATAAGCAAAGAGGAACTCTGTAGAGGATGGGCCAGAGGGAAAGAGCTGTCAAAATGCAACAGAAGAGTGTACACAGCACACACTAGAAACACTTTCTGAAGTTTTTGTTATTACAGTTGTTTTTCTTTTCCTTTATTCCTATCTTGTCTGGATACAATGTGAGATGAAGAAATTCACCCCAAAGAAAGAACAGGAGCTAGTAATCAACTACAAGGGATTTAATCAATATGAATATAAATAAGATCTCTGAACTAGAATTTAAAACAATGATTGTAAAGATACTAGGTGGACTTAAAAAAGCATAGAAGACCCTAGAGAATCCCTTATTATAGAGATGAAAGAACTAGTATCGAGACAGGCTGAAATTAAAAATGTTATTATTGAGATGCAGGCCAAAGTGAAGGCCATAAAAATTAGGATGAATGAAGCAGAATCAATGATAAAGAAGAGAAAATGAAGGAAAATAAGGAAGCCAGAGAGAAAAGGGAAATAAAACTCTTAAATCATGAGGATAGAATGGAGGAAGTCAACAATTTCATAAAGTGAAGTAATATCTATTATTGGGGTTCCAGAATATGCAGAGCATATGAAAGGGGCAGAAAGTTTATTTAAACAATTACAGCTGAGACCTTCCCTAATCTGGTAAAAGAAAGAATCATTCAAGTCCAGGAGGCACAGAGAAACGCCCTCAAAATCAAGAAAAATAGATCAACACCTTGACATATTACAGTGAAGCCTGCAGATTACAAAGAAAAAAAAACCTGAAAGTACCACAGGATAAGAAGTCATTAACCTACAAGTGTAGAAACATAAACCTGGCAGCAAATCTGTGCACAGTGGACAGGCAGGCCAGGAAGGATTTGAATGACTTATTCAATGCACTAGATTGGGGAAAAAAAATGCAAACAAAATATTTTATGCATCAAGGCTGCCAGTCAGAATAGAAAGAGAGAGTTTCCAGGACAAACAAAAACTATAGGAATACGTGAACACTGAAGCAGCTCTTAAAGAAATATTAAAGGGGATCTTTTGAGCAGAGAAAGAGACCAAAAGTAAAATAGACCAGAAAGGAACAGAAAGAATCTACAGGAACAGACACTTTACAGGTAGTACAGTGGCACTAAATTCATATCTTTCAATAATTGTTTTTAATGTAAATGGACTAAAGGCTCTAATCAAAAGACATAGGATATAAAAATGGATTAAAAAATCCATTAATATGCTACTTAGAAGAGCTGCATTTTAGACACAGACACCTCCAGATTGAAAGTGAGAGGCTGGAAAACCATGTATTATGCTAATGGACATCAAAAGAAAGCTACAGTGGCCATCCTTATATTAGACAAACTAGATTTTAAAGCAAAGACTGTAAGAAGAGATGAAGAAGGACATTATCATAATAAAGGGGTCTGTTCAACCAGGAAATCTAACATTTGTCAATAGTTATCTCCCTACCGTGGGAGCAGCCAAATATAAAAACCAATTAATAACAAAATTAAAGAAACTCATTGATAATAATATAATAATAGTAAGAGACTTTAACATCCCACTCACAGCAATGGACAGGATATCTAAGCAGATGATCAACAAGGAAACAGGGCTTTGAGTGACACTCTGACCAGATGGACTTCATGGATATATTCAGTGCATCCCATCTTAAAGCAACAGAATACACATTCTTCTTGAATGCACATGGAACATTCTCCAGAATAGATCACATAATGAGTCATAATTCGGGTCTAAACCAATACAAATAGATTGAAATCATATTGTGCATATTTTTAGACCACAAATCTATGAAACTTGAAGTTAATCATGAAAGGAAATTCTGAAGGACTATGAGTATATGGAAGTTAAAGAATGTCTTACAAAAGAAGGAATGGGTCGACCAGGAAATTAAAGAAGAATTTTTAAAAAATACATAGAGTTAAGTAAATGAAAATGAAAATACAATACAGGCCTTCCTCAAGAAAGAAGAAAATCTTCAAATACACAACCTATTCTTACACCTTAAGGAGCTGGAAAAAGAAGAGGAAATAGAGCCTAAACCCAGCAGGAGAAGAGAAATAATAAAGATTAAAGTGGAAATCAATGATATATTAATTTAAAACAAAACAAAATAAAAACAGTAGAACAGATCAATAAAACTAGGAGCTGGTTCTTTGAAATAATTAATAAGACTGATAACCCCCTCGCAAGACTTATCAAAAAGACAAGAGAATAGACCCAAATAAACAAAATCATGAATGAAGGAAGAGAGATCAAAACCAACACTGAAGAAATATAAACAATTATAAGAGAATATTACAAACAATTATATGCAGATAAATTAAGCAATCTGTAAGAAGTGGATAAATTCCTAGAAACATTTAAACTACCAAAATCGAAACAAGAAAACCTGAATAGACCCATAACCAACAAAGATATTGAAACAGTAATCAAAAACCTCCCAACAAAAAATAGTCCAGGACCAGGTAGCTTCCCAAGGGAATTCTATCAAACATTCAAAGAATTAATATCTATTGTTTGAAAAATATTCCAAAAAATGGAAATGGAAAGAAAAAATCCAAATTAATTCTACATGGCCAACATCACCTTGATCCCAAAACCAAACAAAGACCTCACTAAAAAGGAGAATTGCAGACCAGTATTCCTCATGAACATGGATGCTAAAATACTCACCAAAATACTAGCCAATAAGATCCAATGGTACATGAAATGGATTAATCAATGTGGTACACCACATTAATAGAAGAAAGGACGAGAACTATATGATCCTCTCATATAATGCCAAACAGCATTTGGCAAAATACAGCAAGCTTTCTTCATAAAAACCCTCCAGCATGTATGGATAGAGAAAATATAACTCAACATCATAAAAGCCATATACAAAAGCCCCATCACAAATACCATCCTCAACAAGAAAAAGCTGAGAGCTTTTCCCCCAAAGTCAAGAAGATGGGAGAGATGT
Source organism: Mustela nivalis (assembly GCF_964662115.1). NCBI lineage: Eukaryota > Metazoa > Chordata > Mammalia > Carnivora > Mustelidae > Mustela > Mustela nivalis. The sequence goes on from NW_028133572.1 coordinate 9,100, forward strand.
TCACTCTCACCAGTGTTTATCAACATAGTACTGGATATCCTAGTCTCAACAATGAGACGACAAAAAGAAATAAAAGACATCCGAGTCAGAAAAGAAGTCAAACTCCCACTCTTCGCAGATGATATGATATATGTAGAAATACAAAAGACTCCCCCTCAAAATTGCTAGAACTTATACAGCAATTCAGCAGTGTGGCAGGATATAAAACCAATGCACAGAAATCAGTTGCAGTTCTGTACATTAACAATGTGACTGAAGAAAGAACAATGCCATTTACAATTGCACCAAACCACATAAGATACATAGGAACAAATCTAATCAAAGACATAAAGAATCCGTATACTGATAACTCTAAAACACGCATGAAAGAAATTGAGGAAGACACAAAGAAATGGAAAAATATTTCATTCTAATGTATTGGAAGAACAAATATTATTAAAATGTCTATGCTACCCAATACAAGCTACACATTCTATACAATTCCTATCAAAATACCATCAAAATTTTTCACAGAGCTGGAACAAATAATCCTAAAATTTGTATGGGAACAGAAAATATCCTGAATAGCCAAAGAAACTTTTTAAAAGGAAAACCAAAACTGGTGGCATCACAAATCTGGACTTCAAGTTCTTTACAAAGCTGTGATCATCAAGACAGCATGGTACTGACACAAAAACAGACACATTGATCAATGGAACATAATAGAGAACCAAGAAATGGACTCTCACTCTATGGTCAACTAATATGCGTACAAGTAGGGAACAATACCTAATGGGAAAAAAAAAAAAAAACAGTCTCTTCAACAAATGTGTTGGGAAAATTGGACTACCACATGCAGAAGAATGGAAGTGGACCATTTTCTTACACCATACACAAAAATAGACTCAAAATAGATGAAAGCCCTAAATGTGAGTAAGTAATCCATCAAAATCCTAAAGAAGAACCCAGGTAGCAACTTCTGTGACCTCAGCCACAGCATCTTCTTGCTATACTTGTCTCCAAAGACAAAGTAAAACAAAAGCAAAAATGAACTATTGAGGCTTCCTCAGGATATTTTCTTTGTACAGCAAAGGAAATAGTCAACAAAACTAAAGGTCAACTTATGGAATGGAGAAGATATTTGCAAATGTCTTATTAGACAAAGAGCTAGTACATAAAACTTAGAGAGTGGAGTAGAGGGCAAGAGCTGCCACCACCACTGCAGCCTGTGCAACTCTTCCACTAAGGCTAATACTATTTTTTTTTTTCATCACCAGTATCCCCCTTTAATAAAATGTGGAAGGTTGCAAAGGGACAGGGAGTAAAATATGGCCATTTGCAATAACAAAAAGTCCTCTGTACTTGTCTAGGCCCTGGCAAAGGGGAGGGCAGGCAGGGAAGTAGCAGGCCTGGCCAGTCTTATTTGTAGAGGATATCCTGGTTTCCCGGCTGAGAGAGGAGGTATACCTTTGGCTTGGAGCTCTCAGGAAAGATGTGTGGTTTGGTGGTGCAGCCCTTGTAAAGGTCCATGTACTCCATCAGGATAGAGACACAGAGGACTTGGGCCAGTGCAGTGATGTGAATGTGGTCACTCTCCTCATATATAGGCTCCACCTCCTGCTGAAAGAACTCCTTGATCCTCCATCCTCCAACTCTAAGAAGTGCTCAAAGAATTGCTTTCCCTCTGCAGGTAGCCTGAGGTGAGCAGCTGCATGTATACCACCAGGTATTCTGAGGGACTCTGGTCATTGAATAAGGCCAGCAGGTTGGCTATGGAGATCTACTTCTACACTTGCTGGACCAAGTCCATGAGACTGTTGTGAAAATCCTCAGTGTGAACTCAGTGAAGCCCTGGGACACCAGGTCACTTTGGCAGACACCACCTTAAACTACTGCAATTTCTTGCTGTCCACCCAGCAGTGCCTCCAACTGGGAGAACCCAAAAACTCAGTATATGTCATTTCAGTCAGGCCTGGTCTTGCTGATCTACTAGTACTTTTTGTGGAGGTCCTTGATCTCCTGTTGATAAATGTTATTTTTATGAACTTATCATACTCAACACTCAAAAACCAAAAATCCAGCCAAGAAATGGGCAGAAGACATGAACAGACATTTATCCAAAGAAGACAAACAAATGACCAACAGGCACATGAAAAATGCTAAACATAAGTTGGGATCTGGGAAATACAAGTCAAAAGCACAATGAGACATCACCTCACACCAGTCAGAAAGGCTAAAATTAATAACTCAGGAAACAATAGATATTGGGGAAGATGCAAAGAAAGGGGAAGCCTCTTATACTGTTGGTGGGAGTGCAACTGATACAGCCACTCTTGGAAAATAGTATGGAGGTTCCTCAGAAACTTAAAAATTGCAATTGCACAATTAGGCATTTATAGAAATGATACAAATGTAATGATTCAAAGGGACACATGCACCCCATGCTTATAGTAGCAATGTCTATAATAGCCAAAATAAGAAAAGAGCTGAGATATCTATGGACAGATGAATGGATAAATAAGCCATCAAAAAGAATGAAATCTTGCCATTTGCAAAGGTGTGGATGGAACTAGAGGGCGCTAAGAGAAACTTTCAATCAAAGACAGACAAATACCACGTTATTTCACTCATATGTGGAATTTAAGAAACAAAACAGATGAACATAGGGGAAGAGATGGGAAAATAAAATAAGATGAAAACAGAAAGAAAGGCAAACCATGATAGACTCTCAACTCTAGGAAACAAAATGAGGGTTACTGGAGTGGGGTGGGTGGGGAGGACTGGGCAATTGTGTGATTGACGTTAAGGAGAGCACCTGATGTAATGAGCACTGGGTGTTATATGCAACTGATAAATCACTGAATTCTCCCACTGAAATGAATAATAATAATAAAATAAAACATAGAAGAAAATTCAAAGATAGAGTTATTGGAAGTCTTTACCTCTATGAATATACCTGCTAATTATTAATTACAGAAAAGTTCTCTTGATTAAACAGAGGACTATCTCCAAAGTAGTTTCCCATTCTTGAACAAAGCAACACATAAGAATCTCTCTCTCTCTCTTTTTTAATTCCTTCTGGGATGTTTCCTGATAATAGATTCCTAAACTTATCTGTGCTTACAGGCTGCCAACTGTTATGGGAATTCTGCCTCCAGAAAGTTCTTGATTTCCGTGTTATGACTCTTCCATTTAGTGTGATTGTTTTCTTAAAATAACAGATGTATAGACAAAATTGATGCTATAGAGCAAATTATATGGTCATTTTGTATTTACTTCTTAATAAATATTTGTGTAGAAGAATTTTATGTAAGATTTGTTTTTATAATAATTTGAAAGAAAAATATGGAAGAAACTTAACTTCCATCTATATCCATAGCTAATATTTGTGTCTTATTGAATAAGCCTAAGTCAGTTCTTGATTTGATCACATATAATACAATTCATTTGGCAGCATTTTTGTTTCCTACCACAATATTAGATCTATAATTTCAGGAGACATCTTTTTTGCAGTTCTAACACCTAGTATAGCATCAGACACATATCATAAACTCAGTTTATGTTTTAGATTAAATGGGATCATTATTATTTATGCAAAGAAAATGAAAAGTAAGATTTCAACATTATTCTCTAATAATAATAGTGAACATGATATAGTGCCTAATATGTTACAGACATTTTTTTCAGACTTTTTAAAGTTATTTTCTGATTTATTCATCCTCACCACCATCTCTCCCCATCTAATTTATGTGTCTATATTCAAAAAAATTTGTGAGCTAAATTGCTTCAATCCAAGTATATTTGATTCCCCAAACCATATTTTAATCTTATGTCCTTACTTCTTTTTTTTTCATTTTCCCACCAAATTACCCAGTTACCTAAATTCAATGGGCTATAACCATAAGAAATTATTTTCATCATTTGTTTTCTTAACTATCATGTTGACCTGTTACCCAATGGGTAAGAAGTTCATTTAATAATATCTTGAACATATTCCAAAACTCACCTCTGTATCAGTTATTAAAAGTACATCCAGACCCTCAACTCTATGGTCAACTAATCTTCAACAAAGCAGGGAAGAATGTCCAATGAAAAAAAGACAGCCTCTTCAATCAATGGTGTTGGGAAAATTGGACAGCCACATGCAGAAAAATGAAATTGGACCATTTCCTTACATCACACACAAAAATAAACTAAAAATGGATGAAGGGCCTCAATGTGAGAAAGGAATCCATCAAAATCTTTGAAAGGAACACAGGCAGCAACCTCTTCAACCTCAGCCACAGCAACATCCTCCTAGAAACATTGCCAAAGGCAATGGAAGCAAGGACAAAAATGAACTATTGGGATTTTATCAAGATCAAAAGCTTTTGGACAGCAACAGAAACAACAAAACCAAAAGATAACTGACAGAATGGGAAAAGATATTTGCAAATGACATATCCGATAAAGGGCTAGTGTCTAAAATCTATAAAGAACTTAGCAAACTCAACACCCAAAGAGCAAATAATCCAATCAAGAAATAGGCTGAGGACATGAACAGACATTTCTGCAAAGAAGACATCCAGATGGCCAACAGACACATGAAAAAGTGCTCCATATCACTCAGCATCAGGGAAATACAAATCAAAACCACAATAAGATATCACCTCACACCAGTCAGAATGGCTAAAATTAACAAGTCAGGAAATGACAAATGCTGGTGAGGATGTGGAGAAAGGGGAACCCTCCTACACTGTTGGTGGGAATGCAAACTGGCATAACCACTCTGGAAAACAGCATGGAGGTTCCTCAGAATGTTGAAAATAGAACTACCCTATGACCCAGCAATTGCATTACTGGTATTTACCCTAAAGATACAAACGTAGTGATCTGAAGGGGCACCTGCACCCGAATGTTTAGAGCAGCAATGTCCACAATAGCCAAACTATGGAAAGAACCTAGATGTCCATCAACAGATGAATGGATAAAGAAAATGTGGTGTATATATACCCAAGGGAATACTATGCAGCCATCAAAAGAAATGAAATCTTTCCATTTGCAACGACGTGGATGGAACTAGAGGGTATCATGCTTAGTGAAATTAAGTCAATCAGAGAAAGACAACTATCATATGATCTCCCTGATATGAGGAAGTGGAGATACAACATGGGGGATTAAGGGGGTAGGAGAAGAATAAATGAAACAAGATGGGATTGGGCGGGAGACAAACCATAAGTGACTCTTAATCTCACAAAACAAACTGAGGGTTGCTGGGGGGAGGGGGTTGTCAGAAGGGGAGTGGGGTTATGGACATCGGGGAGGGTATGTGCTATGGTGAGTGCTGTGAAGTTTGCAAACCTGGCAACATGGGGGCTTAAGTGGGTAGGAGAAGAATAAATGAAACAAGATGGGATTGGGAGGGAGACAAACCATAAATGACTCTTAATCTCACAAAAAATTTAAAAATTAAAAAAAAAAGTTCATCCAGGAACACTTGGGTGTCTTAGTCAGTTGATCCCTGACTCATGATTTCAGCTCAGATTATGATTTCAGGGTCATGAGATCAAGCCCTGTGTTGGGCTCTGTGACCTGAGTGGAGTCTTCTTGAACCTCTTTCTCCCCCTCTGCCACTCCCTTGACTTGCTCACATACACACTGTCTCTGAAATAACTCAAGATTCTTTTTCAGGCTTTTGTTTGAGTAGTGTTGTGGTTATCAGACAGTGTGTAATCACCTCTTAGTAGTATTAAAGGGAAGTGACTGCAGCCAGTGTTTTCCCACTCCTATTGTATATTTTTCTTTGTAAAACAAAACATTTAAAACCTAATTGTTCTCAGATTTAGGCCACAACAGAAAATTGTAGGACAAGAAAAATAATCTCCCTTCACATTATCTTACATATGAATACCAATGGTGACATGTGAGATTATTTTATGTGCTAGAGATGAGCATTTTTAATATTTGCAAAAATGTTTTAATTTATTAAAATTAAATATATATTAAACATATATTAACCTTAACATATATTAAAATATATTAACATATATAAACATATATGGCATATATTAAAATATTTACATATATTAAAATAAATATAATTGATATATTATATAACATATATTAAACTAAATTATAATTTATTAAATAATAAACATATTAAAATAAATATATTAACATATTAACCTTAACATATATTAACATATATTAAACATATGTTAACATACATTAAAATAAATATAATTGATATAGAAAACATAATTTCATAAACACCAAACTTAGAATAAATCTTTTAAAAGATATTTCAGTTCTAAAGGAGTATTAAGAAATTATAAGGGTGACATGTGCAGAAATGAAGGCCAATATCCCACAAGTATTTGTATTGTAAATTCAAAAATACTTTGTTATTTCCATTAGAGGGAAAAAAAAAACAATCTACCAGATTTTTAGTCAGACAAATCAGAAACATTTTACCTATAGATCAACATTGTATATACATCCTTGTTTTCTTCATGAGACTTGAGTAGTATTTTCTGGCAGTTCACATGCTTTGGTACATTCAAATAAGACTAAACAGAGGTTTTCTCCTACGAATAAATCATAGAGATAGAATGTAAAATGTTATTTTTATTTTCAAAAAAAATTTAATTAGAAAAATATCAAGTAGTTATTACAGATTATGACCAATTACTCAAAGCTCAGTAATATGGTACTTTATTTTCATAGAGATTCAAGTGGACTTATAAATATTACTTCAGAGGAAGTTGTGCAGATATCTTTAATATGCAAAGCATATCCTGACACTCTGGAAATACAGACATAAATAAGATAGGGTCTTTGCCTTCAAAGGTGTTTACATATCTCCTTTAAAGAGAAAACAACCAACCAATCAAAACAAACAAACAAAAATCATGTTTTCAGTCATATAAGGAAAAAAATGGAAGTTAAATCAAGCAGAGAGAGTCAATTATCATATGGTTTCACTTACTTGTGGAGCATAAGGAATAACACGGAGGACATTGGGAAACAGGAGAAGTGAGGTGGGGGAAATCAGAGGGGAGGCAACCAAGAGAGACTTGGACTCTGAGAAACAAACTGATGGTTTTGGAGGGGAGGAGGTGGGGGTTGGGTTAGCCTGGTGGTGGGTATTAAGGAGGGTACATATTGCATGGAGCACTGGGTGTGGTGCATAAACAATGAATTTTGGAACACACACACACACACAAATTAAATGTAAAAAAAATTTAATGGAAAAATTTGTATAAAGGAAAAATGTGGGGCTACAGAGGCCTTTTTTAAAACTGAAATGGATACATGGAACATTAATACATTAATTACATGTTTTGTATTTACCTTTTATTCTGAGATGTGATCAACATGAGAGACACCTCTCTTGTATGTAAACACAAGTGGTGTAGAAGAATCTAAGGAGCTGTGACAAAAACAAACAAACAAACAAACCAAAACTAACTGACCTGAGCTTAAGAAATGGGCTTAAAATGATTATTTGAGACTTAGACTGACATAGATGATGATAAGACTTCTGGCTTCAGAAATTCAAGTAGATGTAGCACAAAAAGAAAATATTAGACTGGTTATTCCTATATCAGAATCAGAGGATAAGCAGATTTGTGAACTTCTTTAATAATAGTAGATCAGTCCAGAAACATAAAATTCTGCTTTGGAAAAGTAATCAATCCTTGATCTAAAAAAGATTCAAGTGGAAAATCCTGATCATAGAGGCACAGGCACAATGTTGCTAGGATAATTTAGGCATCAGCTAAGAGTGTGGTCTTAACGACCTCTAAAACTCTTTCCATAGATTTGGTACTATGATATTTCACTAGTAGAGTAGATAAAATAAATTAAAAGATGTGTACCTAGAGTTCTTGTATGTATTTATCTCTGAAATGTAGATTGGTATAAATATCAAAGTCTAACAGTACCAAAATTACATACATATTCCATGTGATCCAGAAAATATGGCTTTTGAAGCAATCATTCAGGTATTTGGCTGCATTCCTACATATGAATATTCATGCTAATTTAATAATAAACTTTGATAAACCTAAGGTTGGGTTCAAAATAAATGTAAAGTTTCCATGAAGAATATAAGGTTGTAATACAGTGTTTAACAGTTTTTTGTTGAAATAGCATAAAGAAAAATTATGTTACAAGCTATTTTTGAGTTCTGTAAACCTGAGAAAGGAAACCTTTCTGGCAAAAGCATCTGACCTCAATGAATCTGAAATGAAATTTTAAAATAAATTTACTGCAGCCAAAGGAGAACATGATGGATGTCAGCATACAAACTGTGTGACATGTAATAAATAAGAAATAAAGATGCCAGATTATTCTGAAGTATTAAAATAATAATTTTATGTGAACAACTTCCATGAGAAAGTAAATTTAAATTAATACTTTGGAAATGAACAGAAGTAGATTGGACACTGTTTATTGAAGACAGAGACATTTATAATGTCAGAAATAAGCTCCCTAAGCTCTTATTTGTCATAACGCATTAAAAGGCCATGCTTAAAACTTTTCAGAAGTACAATGGGTTTAACTATTTTGTGGAAGGGTGTTATGGAAATAGAAGAAATATAAACAAGAAATTCATCTATCTCTTAAATTTCACAAGTTAGAGACTAATGAATTCACTAATTTGGTTTCTTACCTTCTCTCTTTTTTGATTATACAATTTTACATCTGCCTAGAAATCCATTTAAGTTATTAGTATACACTGAGCAGACAATAAATATTTACTGTAAAAACAATTAAATGAATAAATGAATCATTATACTACAATTTTTTTTTAATTCAAGATATCAATGTTCTGTATTTTGGCTTATTTCTGGAAAGATTTCAAGTGGTTATTTTATTTTATTTTCATTTATTTTACCTTATTTTCATAAAGTTAAATTTATTTGGAATCAGTGTAGTTTATATCAGTAAATATAAGAATAGTCATAATTCTGTGAGCTTTATTGGAACTATAATTTATTACTAACTTTAGTACATGTTGGTACTCTGTAATAGCACTAAGAATGGTCTCTCAAGGATGTTTACTAAAATGCTGAACAGTTACGTATTTCTGTAATAAGTTTTATTGAACATTTATTATTGCAAGATGCCATAACATTAACTATGAAGGTTATGAGAGATCAAGACAAACTTCCATCCCCTACTTAGGGAACAAAAACTTTATTTTAAAATGCAATGCATTTTAAATTTCTACTGTGTATCTTGTGCAAAAGTGACTTCCAACCTTTTCCAAAATTCTCAAAGACAAGAGAATGCTATAGTCCCTCTATGTATAGTCCCCAAGAGATCTTCCCATTGTTCTCTGCCCATATAAACTTTTCCAATACTAGTTAGTACTCTATGTTATTCTAAACAGATAATCTGGCACCGATCTCCCTTGTTTTAACGAAATGATTCGTTTGTTTTCATGGAAACTTGGCTTTGTCCTTAAAACTACTCTGCATATTCTTCTCCTCTATATGCTGCTTAAATATTGGTATCATTTTTGGGCGCCTGGGTGGCTCAATGGGTAAAGCCTCTGCCTTTAGCTCAGGTCATGATCTCAGGGTCCTGCATTGGTCTCTCTGCTCAGCAGGGAGCCTGCTTCCCCCTCTCTCTGCCTGCCTCTCTGCCTATTTGTGATTTCTCTCTCTCTGTGTCAAATAAATAAATAAAATCTCTTAAAAAATGGTATCATTTTTCACACATTATGATCCTTCCTTTCTAAAGCAGAATAAATTAAGAGGAAGAAAGATGGGAATGAGATACATAGAGATATAACATCAAAATAACTAGTAAAAGTAGGTAGAATTTAATTCCATGATAGATTGTGATGACTTTTTTTTTAAGATTTTATTTATTTATTTATTTGACAGAGATCACAAGTAGGCAGAGAGGCAGGCAGAGAGAGAGAGGAAGGGAAGCAGGCTTCCCCTGAGCAGAGAGCCCAATGCTGGGCTGGATGCCAGGACCCCAGGATCATGACCTGAGAGGAAGGCAGAGGCTTTAAACCACTGAGTCACCCAGGTGCCCCTTGTGATGACTTTTAAATCCCCCAGATAGGGGTGCCAAGGTGGCTCAGTGGGTTAAAGCCTCTGCCTTCAACTTAGGTCATGACCTGGGATCCTGGGATTAAGCCCCACATCAGGCTTTCTGGTCGGTAGGGGAGCCTGCTTCCTCCTCTCTCTCTGCCTGTATCTCTGCCTACTTGTGATCTTTGTCTGTCAAATAAATAAATAAAATCTTAAAAAGAAAAAAATCCCCCAGATAATTAATCTGTTCTCCTAGAATTATTTTTCTTTAATCTACTCAGGCTTATTTCTTCCACACTTTTCTAGGACCATGAACATAATCTTTCCATCATCAGACCAGAACTGTACCATCACTGTCATTCTACTTTAGGAAAAAAAATCTTAATAGCTATCATAAATCCAATCATCATAGGTAATTATTGGTACAAATACTCTGCTGGGTAAGTATGTAAACTTCTTATTGAAGCCAGTATAATTTGCTTCATAGTCTTTATTCTTTTTTAATCTGTATTTTTTTAAGAGTGACAAAGAAGTAAAGAATGACAATGAACACCTATCATATTAATAGACATAACAGATAACCATAATGTTTCGATGTTCTTGTGCAGTTTTCCCCTATTGAATTTCATTACTGATCCTGTCTGCCAGAGTAACATTATCTAAATATAAAGTTTTATCATTTCCATGGATTTATATGTAGTTTAATTCAATTTATATAAATTCTAAGAGTTATGCATGTTGCTAAATCCTACCTTAATATTATAATGAATATATTTTCAGAAATTATATGACATTTATTTGATTTATGTTGATCTTTTTTGCCTCTTTTTTCCCCTCCAGCTTTATTGCAGTATAATTAACAAAAATTTGTATATATTTAAGATGTTAAGTGTGATGATATGATATTCATATACCTTGTGAAATGATTACTACAATTAAGCTAATGATCACATCCATCATCTCACATAGTAATCATTTTGTTGTGTATTATAAGAACATTTGAGATCCAGTCTCAGCAACTTTCACGTATATAATATTGTATTATTAACTGTTATCACAATGCTGTATATTATATCCCCAGAACATATTCATTTTATAAGTGAAAGTTTATACCATTGACAAATATTTTTCCATTTCTACAAACCCCCAGTTCCTGGCAACCACCATTCTTCTGTGAGTTTGACTTTTTTAGATTCTACATATAAGTGATACCATACAGTATACAGTATATACCTTTCTATATTTGGCTTATCTTCCTTAGCATAATGTTTACCAGGATTATCCATATTATCATAAATTGGAGATTTCCTTTTTATGGCTGAGTTATATTATATTGTATACTTGCATAATAATTATAATACATAATATGTAAAATTATAAAATATATAATATATTACATGTATAAACATATATGTATATGTGTGTAATATTTTCTTTGTCTATTCATCCAGTAATAGACAGTCAGTTTGTTTCAATGTCTTAGTTACTGTGAGCAATTCTACAGTGAAATTGGGAGGGAATTTATGTCTTTGAGATACTGATTTCATTGTTTTTTAAGTTTTTTTTTGGAAATACATCCAGAAATGGGATTGCTTGAGCATATTTTTTAATTTTTTGAGGAAACTTCATACTTTTTTTTTTCTTATAGTGACTATTCCAATGTTACTGACAAGGTGCAAGGAGTCTCTTTTCTCCAGATTTTTGCTAATATTTGTGTGTGTGTGTGTGTGTGTGTGTATATATAGTTCGTTTGATTTATTACTATATAATATTGCAGTTATCAATATTATATTTTATTGAGTCAATCTCTTGTTGATAGACTTTGATGTTATTCTTATTTTTGATACAAGTGTTTTTACATATGTATAAATATAAGATATTATTTAAAATAGGTTTCCATGTTTAGAACTCTGTAGCATTTGATATGAGCATGTTTAACTTTATTAAACATAGTCCAATTTTTCCTCAGAAAACAAAAGTTTGTGAAGCTTATGCCTTTTGTTTTGTTTTACTGCTATATTCTCAACACCTAAAGCAGTGTCCAGCACATGATAGTGACTTAATAAATAATTGCTTTATGAATGGATGAATATTGACTGTAAATGGTGATTTTCATACCTACCCTGGTGATTTCCTTGAATTAGGGCAGAAGTATAAATAAAGGACCACATTTCACATGTCTGACTATTCCAAAGTTATAATTAAGCTAATGAACTCTTACATAAAATAAGCTCTATTCATCTATCTTGACAGATATATTTTTTAAGTGATCTGAATGGTCAGATCCTCTTTAGGTACATGGCAGCCTAGAGAAAGAAAATTCTCTGTCCCAACTTCAGGCCAGTATTTGTCCTATTTCTCTTATCAACTTGGTTTGTATATTGAAGCCTTTCCCACATATATACAGATTCCCTGGACCACAAATTCATGCTCTTTTAATAGTCTCTGAAACATTTGCCCTTTAAGCATTTTTAGAGTAAGAGATCTACAAATCAGGGGTGTTATTTGCCCTCATGAGGTAAGACCAAGAAAAGAGGTGAGTAGAGAATTTGGAAATGGTCTGGGAAATATTTGATAGGGAAGTCAAAGGTCTCAGTTTTCAGGGATTTTTGTTTAGCAGAGGTGGTTGTAGGTTTCTGGTGAGTACATTCTTGCTTTATCTTATAAGAAAGTCTTTGGTGAGAGGAGAGCCAGAGCAGGTGCCCTCTGATGGATTACTGTTGAAACATCTGTGATAAATAGCCATTTTAAGAACAATTTGCACTCTGTTACATTTTTCTTACAACATATAAAAATTACTTGCTGGAAACATGAGTTGAAAAAGAGAATTGTACAAGTAGAATTTCTTATTATAAAATTCTACAAAGAGAAAATTATACTTTAAAAAATAGATTAATAATAAAAAATAGATTAGATTAATAGTCAGTACTATGTAACAGAAAACTGTAAATACTGTTTTTTGAAAGAGTGCAAGCACACATAGGCAATTAATGGAGGGACTAACTCTGATACTTGAAACACTTCATTATTCTGCAATTTTAATGGAACACAAATTATAACTGAAATAATGATTTATCATATTAAACGAATATATACACTTTGAACAAAGACTCTGTGTCAATGTTTAGAGTGGTTTAACATAATGATGTTTGCTTTTTTGCATTAACCTATCTAAACTTGGGTAGATTGATGAAAGTAGTATTTAGGAGGATAATGTATATCTAAACTGTCTCTTTGGTTTGTTTTACTTGCATTCAATGAGAAAAAATCATTCTCACTTATGTATGCTGAGCAGATTGGAAAAAGAGATTTAATGTAATTTATTCATAAAAAAGAAAATGTTGCTTTTTTTTCAAAATTAATATTCAATCCTTTGTCAGTAACTACTTCCAGTTGCTTAATCTGAAAATTGTATTCAATGTTTTATCTTTCCAGTGAAAGAAATGGATCTTGTATCTGTAAGTTTTCCAAATATTTTCTTTTAATGTATACACAATTTAAATTTTAAAACTCTATGATTTCATATTAATAGAAAGTGTAATTTTTAATATTTTATTGAATGTATAAGGTTTTCACTGAGAACTTTCATAGCTCATCACCTACCTTTTTGATAATAATTGTTAAAAATAATGGAGCACATAGTGACAATCTAGAGAAATTCTGTATTTCTAACTTTGGGGTCCTTTTAAATCTTGTGTGTCATTAAAAAATAAATTATGTCCTTATATGGAAGTATACAAATCATTAAAAATATAAAAGACAAACAATGAAGCAAATCTGCATATCTTGTTCAGATTATTAAAACATTAAGAATAGTTTGCTTTGTTATTCTGCATAAACTCAATAGTAGGGGCGCCTGGGTGGCTCAGTGGGTTAAGACCTCTGCCTTCGGCTCAGGTCATGATCCCAGGGTCCTGGGATCGAGCCCCACGTCGGGCTCTCTGCTCTGCAGGGAGCCTGCTTCCTCCTCTCTCTCTTTCTGCCTGCCTCTCTGCCTACTTGTGATCTCTGTCTGTCAAATAAATAAATAAAATCTTTAAAAAAAAATAAAAATAAACTCAATAGTATAAACTTTTCATAGTTCAAAATTTCAACATAAACTATCTTCTAAATAGCCACTTGTACACTGCATGTACCTCTACAAGTGTGTATTATTAGCCTTCAAATAATAAAAGCAAAATTAAAATGTATTAACTTTGAATAATTCACAAGTAATACTGTTGCTAAACACTATTCTGCTGCTTTTTTTCCCCTTGTCCTTTTTCTTTTTCTTCTCTCTCTCTCTCTCTATATATATATTTTTTTAAAGGAAGGCGGAAAAATGGAGCACGAGGAGGATCAAAGCTTTTCCCATGAAAAAAACAATTATGGATTTATATTATAGTAGCTGCACTATCAGTACATACTTCTGCAAAAACTTAAACCCTAAGGACTTTTTATGCATATTGGGAATACAGTTGATAAAAT
>NW_028133571.1:0-23158 GCF_964662115.1 Mustela nivalis
ATGACTTAATAGACATTTTTCCAAAAAATACATACAGACACCCAATAGACATGTGAAAAGATGCTCAATATCACTCATCATCAGGAAAATAAAATCAAAACCACAGGGAGATCTATCACCTTATACTTGTCAGAATGGCTAGTATTAAAAAGACAAGAAAGAACAAGTGTTGGCCAGGATGTGGAGAAAAAGGAACCTCTGTACATTTTTAGTGGGAATGTAAATTGGTGCAACAACTGTGGAAAACAGTATGGAGGTTCCTCAAAAAATTAAAAACAGATTTACCATATGCTTTAGTAATTCTAGTACTTGATATTTACCCAAAGGAAATAAAAACACTTGATTCAAAAAGATATATGCCCTCCTAGGTTTTCTGCAGCACTATTTATAATAGCCAGTATATGGAAGCAGTTCAGGTGTTTATCAGTAGATGAATGGGTAAAGATATGGTGCATATAGATATATAATGGAATATTATCCAGCTATAAAAAAGAATGAGATCTTGCTATTTGTGACAATATGGCTGGATCTAGAAGGTATTAGGTTAAGAGAAATAAGTCAGACCGAGAAAGGCAAATACCATATGATTTCACTTCCTTTTTTTTTCTTTTTAAGATTTTATTTATTTCTTTGAAAGAGAGAGAGATCACAAGTAGGCAGAGAGACAGGCAGAGAGGCAGGTGAAGCAGGGTCCCCACCGAGCAGAGAGCCCGACTCGGGGCTAGATTCCAGGAACATGGTATCATGACCTGAGCCAAAGGCAGAGGCTTTAACCCACTAAGCCACCCAGGGGCCCCTGTAATTTCACGTCTCTATGGAATATAAAAAAAGAAACAAGTGAACAGACAAAAAAAAAACCAGAAATAGACTCTTAAATACAAAGAACAAACTGGTGGTTATGGGAGGGAAGGTGGATGGGGGATGGGTGAAATAGGTGAAGGGGATTAAGAGGTACAAATTTCCTGTTATAAAATAAATAAAATAATTTCTTGTTCTTATCTGGAGATGAAAAGTACAGCATTGGGAATACAGCCAATGATATTATAATAAGTTTATATGGTGACGTGATGATATACTTACTGTGGTGATCACTGTGTAATGTATAGAATTGTCAAATTACTATGTTGTACACCTGAAACTAATTTAACATTGAATGTCAGCTATATGTCTAATAATAATTTTTTAAGTGCAGCATGACAAAAGCTCTGGGTGGCTCAGAGGAACATATTGTGAGAAAAATCTGGGCACTGAAATCTCTCAGTTAGAAAGTAAATAAAAGTAGTGAGATTCTTAATGTGAGGTTTGGAAAAACGTTAACCCAAAATTTTAACTTTTATTTTATGTATGCATTAAGGCCATATGTAATAAAAATCTGTCTAAATACTTACCAAAGTGCTTTTTGAATACATTTTAATTAAAATATTAATGAAAAGAAAACATTGTATCATAGTTTGAATAGTAGCATTTTTTGTTTCTTATTAAACTATACCAGGAAAGGAGGCCAAGACTTAATGAAATATGGCTATTATCCCCAGTTTCACAAGAGCATGAACCTCTCTGGCTTAACAAAACCTAAGGAATCTACTACAGAAATGGGTCGTTCTTACTACCCTGGAGCCTTTTGTGCAGACTATGAACCAAAAGCTCAATATTAATCTTAAAATTAATTATATTACAAAGTTGTATTATTTGGAAGATGTGTTTAAATGACTCAAAGTTAAAAGATCTCAGTATAATGCTGGTTCTATAATTATCCTCCCAGAAAACATTACTTGTAAAACTTAATGATGTAGAACCATAATCATAGCATCGAGTAGGAGGTTGCCAAGCAGATGGGAAAGTTTTTTGGTTTTTGTTTTCCAGTTGTTTTCTTCCCTTTCCTGCCCTCCTTTCACAAGGAGAATCAGCCACCTGTTTTTAAAGGCTGAAGTATTTTTACTGTTCTTGGTCGGAAACATTTGTTTAAACAAAGTAGCACTTGGTTGCTAAACCCTTGATTCTAAATGGACATAGCCATCTCATTTTTGTTGGGCCAGGGTTTGGATAACAATTTGATTTCCCAGTCTGTTTCTTTTGTGACCATATAATCCTCTCCCAGTGTTGCATGCTCTGTGAGCTACAAGCACTTGAGAGCTCATAAGCACAAAGACTCCAAGGTTTCTTTGGGATTAGCACCACACAAATGCAGATTTGGCACAATGGAAGACTGATTCCATCCTTGTAACTGTTACTGCTCTACTTCCTGCTTCCTCTGGGTAGCAAAGCTAGCTACTGTTTTTAAAATACTCACTTTAGCTGCTGACTTTTTCATTGGCTGCCTGGAGAAGAGAAGGAGTTCTTGCCTATGTATTTCAGTGTTTTGATCCCTTTCAATTATTTTTTAAAATATATGTCATTAAATTTTACAGGAGTATTACAGAATTCCTAATTGCAGAATTTGAACTTGAGCTACGCAATCTTACTTTTCGTCTTTAATCTATGTGTCAATGACCTTTTTAAGTCTGATTACCTGTATGAACTCTCTTCAGAATCTTTCTCTGGTTAACACAGTATAGAGAAGTGCTGGAAACCAGTTCTTTTCTGTGACACAATTCTTCCAACGGATTTGAAATGCTTTGCAAACAATTTCACGTATATCAGCCAATTCATATACAAAGCAATGTCATGTGAATCCTTTCCTTTTTATATATCATCTTTCAGTGATGATCAGGAATTCATGCTGGTACAGAGACTCTGGTTTGGGAGGAGGAAACAGGGGCTTGCGAGGGGAGGGCGAGAGCAGAAGCTGCTCACCTGCTGTTAGAACGACCTTAGCTGGTGGTACCAACATCTTCACCCTTTATGCATCTGCATCCTTTATGCATGAAATAGCAATATGCCTTTCCCTTTCGTGTAATCCTTATTTAGTTAATACCCAGTAGGATTTGCAAGCCCTTCACATCTCTGTGGATTTATTTTATTTCAGAGTGCAAGTGACTTTATGGCCCAATTACCATCATTGTGACTTATTGCATTATTGTTGGGAGGGAGAGAGGAGCAAGAAACGCCTGATCACGTGTATCGTTATCAATGGAATGAGTGCCACGCACTCCTGGCCAAGGCAGAGGGATGGATGAAACCTTTCTGATCTATTGTTTATCAGAACACTGAAGCCTGGGTGATTGTGCCGTACTTTAACAGACAAGTGTGTCAAATGTATGGGTGAAGATGTTGCAGTGGTGGTGTTAGAGTAATTAATATTTGGAAGGTAATGAATATTTTGATTTTAAAGATGTCAAAGGTCAAAGACGGAAGGAATGACTAAGATCGGATGTTGACCCCCTGAAATTACAGGGGTATTGAAGCGAGACTGAGTCACCACCTGACCCCAGGAATGAACCAGCGAGGAGGGCTCCTTATTAGAGCAAGGCTCCCGGAAGCCAGATAGCCCTTGTGCTTGCAAGAGCTCAAGGTACAGCCGGCTGTGGAGCACCGAAGCAGGAGCAGCCACAGCAGCCACGGGAATCGTGACCCTCAGGCCCGGCGCCTACCTGGAATTTCCGCAGCGCCTGGTTCAGAACCACCGGAGCCGGCAGCTCCCCGCCGCCGCCGGCGCCGACTGCGGAAGGGGACCGAGAGCGCGGGCTTCACGCTCCGTGAGCCGGCTGGGGCGGCGGGAAGACCGGCTGCGTCCCCCCCAACCCCCGACACCCACTCGGTTCCTCCCTTCCCCCTGCGGGGCCGCGCGGGGCCTGCGGGTGGCCGTCCCGGGCCACAGGTGCCGCAGGCGAGGAAGCCACCGGCCGCCCTCCCCCTTCCGCCACCGCCGCCGCAGCTGCTCTCCTCGCCCCGCTCTGCCGAGGGGTTTGGGGCGTGCCCCGCGCGGGCCCCGCCCCGGCCTGCTCCCCATTGGCCGGCGGGCGGGCCGGAGGTGCGAGGAGGCGGGTCCGTCTCTAGCGGCTCGCGCCCGGGAAGTCGGCCAGGGAGCGCGGGGTGCGGCGGGAGGGCGCGCGGGGACGCAGCGGGCGCCGAGGAGACGCAGCGGCGGCGGTAGCGGGGGCACCTGGGCCCGGCCGCAGCCCCTGCCTCCCGCCCTCCCGCCCTGCGTCCCTCCACGGCCTGCAGCCTGCGGCGCCCGAGCTCCGAGGGCGCTTTCAAGGGCGCTGGGCCCGAGGCGGCCAAGATGGCGGGTCGGCCGGGCGTGGGGCGGCAGGCGCTGTGCTGCGGGCTGCGCTGGTGGGGGGCGGCGGGCCGCGGCGCGGGCCCGGTGCCCGGCGCGTGCGGCTGGGAGGCGCTCTGGGGGGCGGGCGCGCGGGCGGCGGCCGGGGCCATGGCCCAGGTCGGCGGGAGCGCGCGGAGGAGGGCGCCGGCGCTGCTTGAGGCGGCCCTTGCGCGCCACGAGAGCCTGCACATCTGGGAGGAAGTGTTCCGCAAGTCCGGCCCGGACAGCGGCGGGAACGCCTTCTACAGCACGTCCGCCGCCTCGCGCTCCTCCTCCGCCGCCTCCTAGGACGCCGAACAGGAGCGCCCCGGCCCCTGCTGCCTCCCGACGCCCCCGAAGGGCAGGAGTCCGAGGAGGACGAGGCCAGCGCGGGTTGGAGTGCCACGCTGCGGGACCGCCCGCCCCCGCGCTTCGTGGACACTGGCGGTAAGGCGCGGCCCGCGGGGGCGGGGGCGGCCTGGGGAGGCGTGAGCATGGGGCTGGTAGAACTCCAGACGCTCCGCGGGCCGGCTGCTTGAGGGCGGCTTTTCGGTCAGCACACAGATGGGGCCCTGGCAGCGGGGATTTGAAGTGCGAGAATCAATCTGGTTGCGTGGTGGTGGTTGGTGCGGGCCGCTCCGACTTCCCCGCGGATGGAGAGGATGAGGCGGAGGCCCAGGTGGCACCCTGCCGCTGGCAAGGACCCAAGGGGGGGGGCCTTCCCTCCCTTGCTGGGAGTGTCCAACCCAGTCACACCTGTGGGGTTGTTGTTAGGGGTGCGTTTGAGTTAGGTTCCTAAAGCCCGATGCAGCCTGTGTGTGTGTGTGTGTGTGTGTGTGTGTGTCTGTGTGTGTTTGTTGCGGGTGGGGGGTACGTAAATCGTTTTGTGTGGATGGCCCCAGAGCAGCGTTACCCAGGTGCCAGGGGTGGGGCAGCCAGCCTTTGGAGGGAGGCCTAGTGCGAGCCGGGACGTCTTCACTGGCTCGTGTTTTCTCCAGTGAATCTGACCAACTTTGTCCATCCCTTTCAGGATCACTTGCTGAGAGCAGAGAAGAGTGAGAGGACCAGTTATCAGCGTGAAGCTGTCTTCTCTCGCTCCAGAAGGCACTTGTGTGTTCTGCTTACCGACACGGTCATGGTCAAGCCCCTGATATCTGGAGGTCGCAGGCCTGCTGGTGGTTGTGGCTGCTTGAAATCCTCCTTTACTGCCTACTTTTTGGGAAGGTAATTCTGACACGTCTCTGCTTAGCCTGCAGAAGCTCTGTGGCCTCTGCCCTCTGGGAGAGGTGGAGACCAGCCAGCAGTCCCACCTGTCCCCTGATGCTTTCTGTTCCTTGCTCGACAGCCTACTGTGGCAGGCCCTTGTTTCTGCACACCATTTTCTTGTGTTGAAGAGTGTGCAACCAGTGTTGTGGAGGACCAGGGAGTGGCCACACTGGACCCAATGCCGCTCTCCCTGTGGCTCTCCATGATTGTTGTTCAACCAAAAGAGGGCAGGCCAAAGGGAACCCTGGCTGGTGCCTGGGCTAGGATCTGGACCTTGTGCCACAGCCTGCTGGTAGGCTGATTGGGTTGGCTGGACTCTCTCAGCAGGGAGTGGTCTGCAGACCTCCCACAGACAGGCTGCAGTGTGGACACCCTGAGCTACAGCTGGGCTCTAGGGTCCGAGTCAACTGTGCTGTGTTTTGGAATGGGTGAATTTAACATATTCTCATTTAGGCTTCAGTTCAGAGTTTGGGAATTTTGAAAGTCCCATCACCCTGCATAATCCTTTTAAAGCCCATACATTTCCCAGAATGTCATAAGGGTTTCCAGCCCCAGATGGCTGTTTTCCATTCAATTAGCTCTTTAAGAATTGTACGTACCCAGAGCTCTGGTTTGGCAGACTTGATGCTGTGAGTGCTGTGATCCAGTTTTTGATCTTGGAACATGAGAGACATGTCCTCTTGTTTCCCTCCCTCTCTGGGGAAAATAGGGGAATCGTGTTAGCTTAAGCCTGGTTATGACTAAGAGCCCATGAGTGTTGGTCTGAGAAGGATGAGCGCACCTAAATACATTTTTAAGCAATATTATGTTTCTCAGTAACCTATACTTGGGAGAAATTCTGCATCAGAGCAATTTAGTCTAGCCACTGTGGCACTTAAATGGTCATGAAGTTCAGGATCATTTGTCATTTAGCATCAGGTTCAAATTCTGCTTCCTTTGGATGTGCACTGAGCTCACATCTGGACCTGAGAATCACAGGCAGGCAGGTACTTTAACCAAAGACATTTAGTGGTTATTGGATGGTATTTATACCCAATTTTGTTTTCTGGTTTTTTGTGGAAGCTTGCTTTTAAAATCCAGCCCTAATGAAGAATTTCCTTTTCTTCTTGAAACAGTCTTTCCCTGTGGTAAATTTGGGGTGGTGGCGGAAGGGTGAGGTGGATGGTTTATTAAGCATGAGTTCAGATGGCCTGGAACAAGGGGATATGATTTATGGGGCCTGGAAATAGATGCCGGGCAGGAAAAACCCTTGTGCCCCGCGGTGGGGGGAGGAGAGATGGACGGGTTTGGTAAGAGTGAGAGCTGCACCCTGGCCAGTCTGAGAGCAGAGAGGCTCAGGCTCTGAGGTTTATTAAAGTGTCAAATATAACCCCACTTTAGGAAGGCAGCTTGGGCCTGTCTTCCATCTTTGTTCCCTGGTTCACTGACAGACGTCAGCGGACCGGTGGGGTAGGAAAGGGTGGCAAACAGGACGGTGGCATTTAGATCTGTGATCAACCCTCGAATAGGAAAATCCATAGCAGAAATGGCTGTTGCTGCTAGAAGCAGATGAGGAAAGCAAAGGACTTAGGGAACAGGTTTCATGCCTGCCTTCTGCTGCAAAAGCGTGTGTGTGTGTGTGTGTAAGTGTAAGTGAATTTGTATGTGTGCATAGGTGTCTTACACATAAATATGTATTGCTTGGGCTGGATTGGGCTGGTTGGGGATTTTGGTTTTGGTTTTAAATTAGAGATCACAGGTGCTGTCTAGGAGTCCCGCTGATGCCCTAGAGTCCCTGCGCCGGAGAGAGGCATCGGCACTGGGCACCCCTGAGCTTGGATCTACATCTGGAGTGCAGTAGGGAGGCACCTGGTGCCCAGCCGAGGGGAGGAGGGCAGGGAGGCAGAGGAGTTTCTGTGGTTCAGGTTGAGACTAGTCCACGAACAGCTCTTCTAGTCTTCCAGTCTTCCCAGATTCTTCCTTCTGTTCTGTCCACGCATTTAGCTTCTTGGATCAGGCGCTCCAGAAGTGCAGCCAGCAGATAGGAGTGGAGGTACCCTCTCCCTCTCCCCCTTCCCTCTCCTCCCTGGCTTCTGGTTGTGCCTGGAGATATGGGCCCCCTTGAGGTGATTTAAATACAAAGACCATGCTTGCCCTGCTGCCTCTTAAACCCTGTCTGAAGGGAGGGTCAGCTTGGAAGCTGGAGATGAGTGCTGGGACCCCAGGGTCCAGAACCTTCTCCTGATCAGACTTACAGCTCTCCCTCTAAAATAACCCCTTCAAGCTGTCAGCCTCACCTGCCCACTGTGTAAATAACTGACACAGCAGCACAGCAGGCGGGCTCACTCCTTGGAAGCAGCACGAAAATCAGGACGCGCTGGTTTCCGGGCTTCTGCCCTTCTCATTTCCCATTCTGAGCAGTCTTGTGACTCGTTTCCTCTGAGGAGGCAAAGGAACAGGCAGATTCCCAGATGCCCAGGGGCCCCTCTGTGTTTGGCTTTGTCGGTGGTTCCTTTGCTGTGGCTGGCTGCATTCTGAGCTGTTTTCTTTTTCTCTTAGAGGCTGGACATCCTAAGAGTTTTTTTTTCTGTGTACCCTGTCAGCAACCCTTGGTAATCATTCAGCAGGGGGGTGTGACCTTGAGAAGCTGAAGAGGACCGTAGGCCTTAGGAAGTTAACACGGTTAAATGTTTTATCTTAGGGTTTGTTGTTGGTTTACTCGGCTTAAAGTCTTTTTTGACTGAGAAGTAAGAGGAGAAACATCTTAAAGCTAGAGTTAAATGTATATGCTTGTAATGGGTTTGTGAGCTGAGGTACCTGGGCCCTCGTCATTGGTGTCCATGGTGAGCCACTGCTCCCAGCTTTAGCTCTGTATGGCATTCGGTGGCTCCGGGAGGAGCTGGGCGTCTGGGCAAGCGACAGGGTACACCTTATGCAGTGCTCCCTAATAGTCAGCCACGTGCCCCTACCACACAGAATTCAGAGAAGGGAGCTTCCTGGAGGGATGTG
Source organism: Mustela nivalis (assembly GCF_964662115.1). Lineage (NCBI taxonomy): Eukaryota > Metazoa > Chordata > Mammalia > Carnivora > Mustelidae > Mustela > Mustela nivalis. The sequence continues at coordinate 8,435 of NW_028133571.1, forward strand.
GTGTTCAGGCTGTGGGCATGACGGTGACCACAACCAGCGGGCCCCGGTCATAATGTTCCGTTTCATAATCACGCCAAACCTTTGTGAGTACTCCGAGAGAGCCGCGATCACCTCCACTTCACAGAGATACATGGTTTCGTCTGAGGCGATGAGATTACCTGGGGAAGTGGTAGCCTTCTCTCGAGGGAGACTTGATTAATCAGGGAAGGTCGTGCCTTTTTAGTTTTTTTTTTTCTTTACAGCAATCTGAAAACTTTTGCTGTCAGAAATACTTTCGTATTTTTACAGGGAATTGCTTTACAGGGTCTTTTTCTCAGGGCGTACGCAGTTCAGTGAGATCTAATGCATGTATGGATTTGGATTTGTGTAACCAATCTGCACAGTCGGATAAGAGACAGGAAATCTGTAATGTTATCTCTTTATTTAATCTGTCTCAGCCACTGTGATGAGCGTCGATAGAGCGCTTCTGCAGGCAGCAGGGCTCTGAATCCATGGGGAATCTGGGAGTTGTGTGGGGTCTGGTACTCAGTTTTATTTTATTTATTTAAAGATTTTATTTATTTTATTTGACAGATAGAGATCACAAGTCGGCAGAGAGGCAGGCAGAGAGAGGGACGTGGAAGCAGACTCCCTGCTGAGCAGAGAGCCCGATGCGGGGCTCGATCCCAAGACCCTGAGATCATGACCTGAGCCGAAGGCAGAGGCTTTAACCCACTGAACCACCCAGGCGCCCCTGGTACTCAGTTTTAGAGTTGAAAACTCACCTTTATTTTTAAGAAGTGTGATTGTGTATTTTTTCTTATTAATAAGTAATATATGTACATTTTAGGGAAAAATGATAAAATTTTAAGAAATCCCATAACCCCTCATGACCTTAGCTAATCATAGTTAATCATATTGAGTATATTCTTCATATATCTTAGGTGTGAGCTTGTTGGGTGACCTGCTCTTTAATTGTAATTAATATATTGTAGTCGTTTTCCATTTACATTTTTAAATGTCGATTTTAATGAGTCCGCGGTATCACACAGTTTCCTCTGGGTCCGTGTTGTTGCTGCCTCCCTCTTGTATTTGTTCTGCTGTGATAAATATTCTTGAAACCTAAGTCTGTGTGCACATCTGTAGCACAATCCTTAGCAGAAAATGACCGAAGGAGAATTGAATCAAGGACCCACTGTAAGGTTTTTGGTGTCTGTGGTGAAATAGGTCTCCATAAACATATCTACAATGCTCCTGCCAGCTGTGCACCGAAATCCTTAGAAAGTCATGCTCGGAGGACCTGCTCCAGTGTGTGATTCCTGCCCGCCGGGGCTCTTAGAGGACCGTTGCCTTTGGTAAAGCTTGCTGAGGTGTAATACACACACACAGCACATGAGTCCTAGCATGTGGCACGCTGTGTGTAACTACTACCCAGATGAGGATCAGGAACATTCTGAGCACAGCAGAGGTTCGCTCCTGCTCCTTCCCAGTCAGTCACTCCCTGCCCCCTCCTTCTCTTCCATCACCAGTGATCAAGTTTGCCTGTTACCTTGCTCTGGTGGTTCGGTTCCTCAGGACATCTGTGGATTCCTTCTTGTTGTCGCGTATGTGACATCTTAAATTTCGTTATCGGCTGTTGTCTTCCATCACGTAGGTACTGTAGTCGGTTATCTGTTCTCCTGTTAATGGTCTTTTACATGGCATCCAGTTTGGGGCTTCCGAGGATAAGCTGCTTTAGACATTCTTGTGGTTTTGATGGGCAGATACATTTCCCTTGATCATGTAAACCTAGGAAAAGGTTTTCCAGGTCCTAGATTAGATGCGGGTCTTCCCTGTCGACCTCGTGGACTGGGTGATGTTTTGCTGAGGCCTCTCTTGTGCATGGCCAGATGTTGGCCACCTCCATTTGGCCTCTCCCCACCAAATGCCCAGTGGCGCCCTTTCCTCCAATTACATCAACCAAACGTTTCTCCAGGCATTGCCATATGTCCCCTGGGGAGCCAAATCACCTGCAGCTGAGAACAACTGCTTAATTTTTTTAAAAATTTATTTAAAATTTATTTTTTGAAAAGATTTTATGTATTTATTTGAGAGGGAGGGGAGAAGCAGAGGGAGAGGGAGAAGCCAACTCCCTGTTGAGTAGGGATCCCGGTGCAGGCCTGGATCCCAGGACCTTAGGATCATGACCTGAGCCGAAGGCAGATGCTTCACCGACTGAATCCCCTGGTGCTCTGAGAACCCCTGCTTCAGTACATGCTGCCACACTGTGTTCCAGTTCATCCAGCTGCCAGCGATGTGCGGGACATGCCATGTGTTAATTCAGCAACATACTGAACCCTGCTGGGATAAAATGATGAGTGAGACCTGTCTCCTGGGGTCCAGCAGGAGAGACAAAGTAAAGACAAGGAGAAAGAGCCTCTGGGAAGCAGTGGGATCAACGTTAACAGGGATTTATATGGAATTCTGGGGAGGGTCACCTGGTCCAGCGGGGTTGGGGAGGAGGTGGCCCCTCGGATGGAGGTGGCCCCCTGAGCTGCTTCTGGAAGCAGAGATAATGATTACTCAGGTGAAGAGGAAGGAACAGGGCATCTCCAACTCGGGCAAAGGCCAGGAGGAGAGAGAAGGTATGCCACTCTGCCCAGGGGTGAACCCACCCTTTTCCTACCCTGAGCATCCCGACCCGAGGCCTTATATACGAAAATGTCCTGAAACGCGACATGATGTCCTTGTTACCACAGCACAAGTAACTGTAGCTGGGATCCAAGGTCCCATGTTCAGGTGCAGATACAGATGTTTCTGGCGTTTCCTGGCGCCCACAGGGAGGGGAATGTGGTCGGCTCGGTGAGATCTATGAACTTAGGATGGAATCTCTGGAGAAGCCCTGAGCTCTGCCCTCGAAAGAAGGAAGAGGGAAAGGGAAAAACTCAACTTCTGTTGGCGGAAAGAGGCACGGTGTTGTCTCGGGGTGGGAGGGATGTCGTACTAAAAAGATAACAGGCTCTGAAAACACCCTGTAATGTGACGATGATGTTCCGCCCCGACTGGCACCTGGTGTAGAGAGCCCCTCTCCCCTTTTTGAGTTTCAGAAAAAACTTATTACAAAAGTAGGAACCCCGGGCAATAGTTAGCTGTGTGTTTAATAAGCCACTTTACTAAAAAGTTTAGAACTGCAAATCTTGACACTCTCACTGCGACAGACTCACTCCTTGGCCAGGATATTGGAAACTTCATCTGCTTCCATTTCCAGCTTCTAGGCTCGTGGACACCCCCACCCCATCCCCATTTCTTCTGTGGAAGAGGAGCGTTCTTTTACAAATATAGGCTAATCTGATGATTCCCCGCTTAAACCTTCATGTAGCTTCCGGCTGAAACCAAAGGAAATTCCAGAGTCCTTCGCAAGGCCTCCAATGCCGACAGCTGCTCCGCAGCCTTCCTTTCCAGTGTCCCCTTAGTCCCCTGTCCTGCTGTCTGCACATAATCTATTCATTTCCGCCTTCATGCCTATGGGGCCCATACCTGGAATGTTCTTCATGGCAGGCTCTGCTTGTTAGTTTGGTCTTGATTCAGATGTCACTGCCTTACCCCATCCCTCTTTGCTGCCACATTTGCTAATATGTTTCCCTTGTGGGATGAGATGCTGGATGTCTTGGTCACAGTTAGGACACGTGAGTCCTCTGTGTTTGTTGAATAAAGGAACTAACAGAAGACCAGATGAACACACAGCTAGATTGTTAAAAATGAGGATGGAATCAGGACCAATGGAGAAATGTCTAAACGTTTTCTACATCCCAAATAGTGGAAGAGAGGTTGGACCACTCTTGAGGGAACGGATTCCCTACTAGGAAGGCAGCGAAGCAAGTCTGGGATGTGTTTTACAGGTTTTCTGTCCTGCATAGAAAACTGAACTTGGCCTCGGAGGAACTCTACAATCTTGGGCTTCTGCGGCCTGCCCACTTCCTAAGAGCTAGAGACCCCCAGACAAAAGCCTATTAGAAATCTGAAGGGAAGCCAGCCTCTTGTACCCTTTTATCTGTTTAACAAGTGCTTGTGTGTCCTGTACTATGTGCATATAGTGTTCTAAGAACTTTGTTTTTTTTTAAGATTTTATTTATATATTTGAGAGAGAGAGAGAGGGCAGGAAGTGAAGAGGGAGGGAGAGGGACATGCAGACTCCTCACTGAGCAAGGAGCCTGACACGGCCCTATCCCAGGACCCTGAGATCATGACCTGAGCTGAAGTCAGATGCTTACCCACTGAGCCACCCAGGTGCCTCTAAACATTTTGTAACGTGTGTGCTCCTCAAAACAATCTTGTGAGGTATTATTATCCTCATTTTTAGTATAAGGAAACTGAGTCAACGATTGGTCAAGTGATCTCGGGTGAAAGAGTTCCTTTGATTAGGGCTCGAGGAAACCCCATCCTTACGGTGTGAATGTGGAACACAGTATATCTGTTCAGATCTGCTACTTAATGGTATCTCCCTTGTGAGGGGCCCTTGAAGGCCAGTGTCATTCTCCAGATCTGTCTGACCTGCTGCCTCTCTTCCTGGTGGCGGCACCTCGTTACTCCGCACCCTTTGTAGTGAGACGGGGCCGCTGCCTGGATTCAGCGTGGTGGAAAATGAGCCCAAAGGTGGGCTCCACTCTCAGGCCTGGCCGCGGGGAGGCCCCTGGGAGCCACATGTCAGGGATGTTGGGGGCCGGCAGGCAAAATGACCTCGTATCAAAATCACCATTTGGAGAAAAGCTGCTCCCACATCAGCCACAGCTCTCAGGGATTAAAGGCTTTTTGGCCAGAAATGAACTTCTTCCCCCGTTGTTTCTTGGTACGTTTGGTGGGGGGTGTTAGAGGAGCCGGGTTTGCAGACACAGACGCTGAAGAAAAGCGGATTCCTCCGGGGAAGTGTATTCAGAGCAGTAGGGCCCACGCGGCATTGCTGCGTGGGGACTCCTGAGGGGCTACGAGGGAAGACAACCCAGAGGATAAAAATCGATTCCCTGTCTCCTTGCTGCGACATTCCCACGGTGATTTTGGGAGCGGCCACGGAAGGCTGCCGGGAAGCCACGTGCATCCTGCGCTCTGGAGATGGGTGCTGAACCGCACGTCGGTGGTTCAAGGATGTAGACGTTTTGGAAGGGGTTAGGGGGTCAGTTTATGGCTGGAGAGGACCTGGGGCAGGAGGCCTAGGCTGTGCGTGGGCTCCCCCTGTGACTTTGCACCAAGGGGCTCCTTCCCAGGGTTCTGAGGGTCAGGAAAGATGTGCGGGGAAGCCCAGAGCTGCTGGCTCATTCTGGGGAGCTTTATCTTTCTTCCTTTAAACTCCCTCTGTCCCGTGTGGCCATAATGCACATGATGGCTTTTGTGCTACTTAGGAGATTTTCAGACCTTTGCAGCAACCAGGAACCTTAAAGAGGGCAAACCCAGGGTACCTATATGAGGCAGGGGAAAGCAGGCGCTGTCTTTGAAGTTGGGAGTGGGAGGGCCCCAGAGTCCCCCACCCCACCCCAGGGTGCTTCCACACCCCATCCCGCTCAGTTCCTCATACTCTAATGTGAAGGACCTTTGGCTGGGACCTGGGTCAGGAGGGGAGAGAGGCCTCTCTGAGAGGCACCCAGTCCTTTTCTGAGATGGTGAAGAGGACACTGATAAGTCAATGATATTCTGGTGTTTCAAAGCCACCCAAAAGTGTCTATGGCAAAGTGATTAAAAATTGAATTATTTTGGGGCTTCCTGGGTGCTCAGTTGGTTAAGCATCTGCCTTCGTTCAGGTCATGGTCTCAGGGTCCTGGGATCGAGCCCCAAATCGGGCTTCCTGCTCAGTGGGAGAGTCTGCTTGTCCCTCTGCTTATGTGCTCTGTCTCAACAAATCACAATTTTTTTTTAATTTTAAAGATTTTTATTTTATTATTTTGGATGGAACTGGAATGAGAGGACACCTGTTTCCTTCTTTAGGAAACTGTTACAAAAAGAAGATCATGGATTGGGAGAGAGGATGATTTTCTAGGAAGAAAAAAGGTAAATAAGTGTAATTTTCTAAAAGTGCTGACAGTCTTGCTTGTAGATGTTCCTCCTGCATTTTGGGAAGTTGGAGAATCCGTAATACTTTCAATTAAAGTTTTCCTGAGAATCCCCAGCTGACTTTGGGGGTGGGGGGCATTGTCCTTTGTGCAGATTTTGAGCTTCTGTGAGTGAGCAGACCTCCACTCCAGAGTGACATAAAAAGCAATCTGCACCTCCTTCCTGATTTGTCTGTAATGAAACTTGCTTTCCTCAGGTCCCAGCATTCGAGGCAGATAAATATGTTCCCTTTCGTTGGCTCTTACTCATACTTCAGCAAGATTTCCCATGTGCTTTCCTTGGCTGGCTGGGAAACTGGACCACAATTTATGGGATCTTAGGGGACAGGCGCATAGAATTCCAGTGGGATCCCAGAACAGAACCTAATTGTAGATTAGAGACCATTGTGGTGTGAAGCTTTTCTTTGAGATCGAAAGAGGTGCATGTTATGCAAATATTAGCAAGTGTAAGTTCACACTGTCTATTGAAAATTTATAGACTCATTATGGTCAAGAAGGCTGGAAGATAAGTAGATTTTGGGAAAGATGCAGGTAAATTCAGGGAGGTGGCAAATTACCCCAGGGAAAGTAGAATGGCTAAAGAGTATGGCCCACACTTTTTTTTTTTTAAAGATTTTATTTATTTGCCAGAGATAGAGAGAGAGAGTACACACAAGCAGGCAGAGAGGCAGGCAGAGGCAGCAAGAGAAGCAGGCTCCCTTCCAAGCAAGGAGCCCGATGTGGAACTTGATCCCAGGACCTTGGAATCATGATCCGAGCCGAAGGCAGCGGCTTAACCAACTGAGCCACCCAGGCGTCCCTGGCCCAAACTTTTTTTTTTTTTAAAGATTTTATTTATTTATTTGACAGAGAGAAATCACAAGTAGATGGAGAGGCAGGCAGAGAGAGAGAGGGAGGGAAGCAGGCTCCCTGCTGAGCAGAGAGCCCGATGCGGGACTCGATCCCAGGACCCTGAGATCATGACCTGAGCTGAAGGCAGTGGCTTAACCCACTGAGCCACCCAGTCGCCCCCTCGCCCAAACTTTTTAAAAAGATTTTATTCACTTATTTGACACACACAGAGCCAGAAAGCACAAGTTGGGGGAATGGCAGAGGGAGAAGGAGAAGCAGGCTCCCCGCTGAGCAGGGAGGCAAATGTGTGGGACTGGATCCCAGGAGCCTGGGATCATGACCTGGGCTGAAGAAAGACACTTAACTGACTGAGCCACCCAGGCACCCCCTGGCTCCAACTTCCAAAGATGGTGTATGAGATACCTTTGGTGGGAAGGAATGAAGATCAGCAACTGTCCTTGATTCTGCTTCTCAGGAAGGCATTGTGATGTGGTGCCCAGGACTTTGGAGACAGACACACGCGTGGTGCCCTCCGGCTCTGCCGCTAAAGCAACACCTTCCAGAGGGCAGCTGCAGGCACTGGGTGGCATCACACAGGGTCAGACCCGGGAGGCACTCAGCCATGTACCCCTACCTCCATCCTGCTGGGGTTAAAAAAATTACCTATATATATATATAAAAAGAACCAGAATCGTGGGAATGAATGAAAAATAAAGGTTTTCCTATGAAGTAGTGGTAGTTCTCTTGCAGTACTTTTTTTCTCTCTCCCTCTCTCTCTCTTTTTTTTTTTTTTTTTCTTGGTTTGTTTTCTGGGGAAGGAGCCTGCCATGTGGGTTTTCAGTCAATGATGTTCCCTGACATAAGTCCTACTGCCCCCCTCAAGGGGGTGGGCTCTGAGGAAACTTTTTTTTTTTTCAGGCTTTTGTTCTCTGGCGGTTTTTTGTTTGTTCACTTTTTTTTTCCTCACTTTGACCGCTTTTGATGGTTTTTGTAGTTTTAGAGGAAAACAAACCGCACCCTGATCCTCCCTCTCAGAGAGAAGCCTCAGTCGGGCTGCAGAGCCCAAATAAGTTCCCCCTTGGCCGCTGGCAGAGCAGGTTCCAAGTCGCTGTCCCTGGGGATGGAGGATCTTTTGCTTGTACCCAAAAGCATGGCAGCAGCAGCTTTGGGCACCTCTAGACTGCTAGAGAGGTTCCAAGCAGCAATCGCACACTGAGATTTTCCCGCTGGCCCGGGCTGGGAGTGCCCGGTCTTTCTGGGTCTAAGAGCGCCCACCTTGCACGCACCAATTTCAGGGAAGGCAGAGGTTCGCTCGCGGGTCTCAGGCTCTGAGAACGGGGCACAGGTCCTAGAGCACCAGGCTGGGCCTTCCCACACCTCTCTGGGGTGAGAGTTTGGTGCAGGCTCTGAAACAAGGGCGTGTATCAAAGGGCACCTGCTGGGCCTTTTTCCCTCTCTCAGGGGAGTATCTCAGGCTCTATAGCAGGACTCTTGCATTCTGCCCCCTGGTGTGGCTCCCATCCCCTCACAGGAAACAGACCCCATGCATTCTCCTTGCGCTGGCAGCTTAGGGACCAAGAGCTGGTTTCTCTGCCACACTCTCTGCCTCAGCGCCACGGGAGGCTGTCCTGGGACCAGGGACTTAAGCCCCTGTCCCTAGCCGCCCCGATTCCCACAATTTCCCCAGAGATGCTTTGCTCTTTTGGAGTGCTTTCAACCAGTCTCTGAGTTAATGCTGGTCCCCAGACGCAGGGCACTCTCGCTTGTATTGGGGTATTATTTTCCAACTGGTTGCCTCTGGTAGCTCCCTCCCGCTTTTGTTTATCTTCTGATATCAGTTCACAGTTCCCACTCCGCTTTACCTGCCCACTGGCTTCTTCTCCCCCTGTAGAGATCCACATGTGTATAATTCTGATCTCAGGCTGATTTCATGGGTGATTGGAGTTTATGGGTGATTGGTAGGTAATCAGCTCATTTTGCGGTACAAGTTGAAAAGACGCCTCCTCCTACTTCCGCGCCATTTTGTCCCCCCTCTTAACTTTTTTTTTTTTTTAATTTTATTTGACAGCACAAGTAGAGGGAGAGGATGAAAGAGAAGCAGGATCTGCACTGAGCAGGGAGCCAGATGCAGGGCTGGATCCCAGGATCCTGGACAGATGCTGCACTGAGGGAGCCACCCAGACACCCTTTTAGACCTAGGATGCAGGTAGGAGAAGCAAGCCAGGGGTTCCTTGGCCCAACACTAATGACCATGGCTCAGACAAATCCATCTTCCACTGCATGCTTCCAGATACTCTGCGAAGGAGACATTCCCCTTCCTGTTCCTGAATGCTCTGCCAGTTCAAGGCAGATCCATGTTTCTGAGGGTTCCTCTTTGGTCATTCTGTCAGGGACAGCCAAGAGGGCTCCAAGCCTGTGTGGACCCCAGGCCTGGGGATCCCAGCCCTGAACTCTTTGCTCTGCCCTTGATGACCCCAGAATAGATCAATTCAGCAACTGTCAATCCATGCCAGGCCAGGGAACAAACCCAGCAGTACACAAGATCAACTCGCCTTGGTCCCAGGAGCCTGGATTCCCCAAGGAGGGCTTCACCTGGTCTCTGAAGGGGATTCCAGGGCTTCCAAGATGGCCATGGGTGGAGCCCACCAGGTAGAGATGCCCCTGGAGAATGTCCACTGGCACTGAGCAGATGGAAGATCCGCTCAGGCCTTCCCTCGCGGCTCCACTGTGCCCTGGGGAGAGAAAAGGGCCAGCCACACCGCACCAGGGCCGCAGCTCGGCCGCCCAGGAGCGGCAGCGGGCCTAGCCTGGAGCTCAAGCAGGGGCAGTGAGGCTGGGACTGGGCGGGGGACTGGGGTCCTGGAGTCAGTAGAAGAGCAGCAGGAGCCGGCAGGGGGCGCAGCCAGGCCCCTCACTGGACAGGACAGACAGGAGGCTGGGCGAGGGCGCGCGGGTCTGCAGAGGCCTGCACCACTGTTTGCCGCCCCCCACACTCCACAGCTCGCCCGCACCTGCCTGCCCCGCCCACCGACTTCTGTGGGCCCACCGAACTCACTGAGCAAGTAGTGCCTCCTGGGGAGGCAGGGGTTCTGGGCTGGCAGGGCAGGGCGCTGGGGAGTGCATCGGTGCCCTGCTGACTCAGGTACTGAGGGGCTGGGGAGGGGTAGGGGCGCTAGGGAGAGAGGGAGGCTGTGTCCCTCCTGCCCGCTGCCACCTGCTGCTTCGTCCAAGGGAGCGGGAGGGGGGCCTGGCGGACAGGTTCCTGCTGGCCTGGTGCTCCTATGCCCCATAGCCCTTGCCCCACAGCCCTTGCCCCACAGCCCTCGCTCCACTTCTCGGTATCCAGGGAACCCGTGGGGCCCTACTGACATCAAGGGGCCCAGCACCACTGGGCTCGTCTGGCCCCCGGAGAGACGCCTGTGCTGACAGGCTTCTTTTCCAGAACTTGATGGAAAATTTTGTCCCTCAGAATCGCCGGGCTCCCCAGCCCGAGAGGAGCTGGCTCCGCACGGCCTGGGCCCCACTGGGCCCCCTCCACCTCAAGTGTCTTTTACCCAGGGGCCCCAGGATACCATTCCTTTCTGGCCCATGGACCCCTTCCCCCCACCCCACCCCCACACCTCTACTTTGGGCCTGAAACCACCCTGGGTTCACTTCCATCTCCGGCCCCCTACCCCACAGGTCCTTGTACACCTCCAGGCCTGACCCCTGGCCCGTCTCACCTCTGGGGTCACTGAAACCCTTCCACTAGGGGGCCACTGGCATCTGCCATCCCAGACTCCCGGGACTCCCCTCCACCTTGGAGCTCCCTACCCTGTTTCCTCTAGGAACTGCTGTGCCTAGAGCACCGAAACCCCACATTCTCAAGCCAGCTGTCTTCGGGCCAGGGACTCAGGTATCCTCAGGGACCCTCCTTTCCGGGGCACATACTCCTCTCTGTGCAGGAGAGACCAGAGAGAGCAGGCTTGGGGATCCTTCACTCCAGCTGGATGGAGGGGCAGAAGCTGGGGTGTGTGTGAGGGGCTGCTCACAGGTGGCCTCCCTGGGTAAGGAGCTTCCAGAAGGAAACTTCAGGGCGAGGCCATGATGTGGAAGCCTCAGGAAGCACTGGCTGCACAGACTCCAGGCTCCTGGCTTGGGCTGTGGGCATTTAGTGGCCAGAGTGGTTGGGTTTGGGGATTTCTAGGGCAGGGGCCTAGTTGGTGGTGGCTTTGCCTGGAGGAGCCCATGGCTCAGGACTTAGAGTGGGGACTGGAGCAGTGTGAACTGTAGCCTGAAAATGTGTTCATGTGTGCTGAGGTGATGCCTAGATTCTTTTGGAGGATGAACTGAGGTTTTGATCAGTAGGTTAGAGAAACACTTGATGGAATAACACTGATAATTTTGTTTTTGTATTCAATCCTAATTTTGTGTTTTTGTTTTCGTGTAGTGCAGTGTGCTCTATGTTCTAAGAAAAAATTGGCAATCAATTCATACAGTATCATGATTTAATAATCCTTCCTCACTTACCGGGTCATATTTCAGGTTTTTATATGTAGTTTTTATATCTGTAGTTCTGTTTCTGAATTCTGCATTTTGATTCATTCCTTCATTTTTAAATTTCTTATTTTAAAGATTTTATTTATTTGAGAGAGAGAGAGAATGAGCTAGGAGCAGGGGCAGAGGGAGAAAGAAAGGGAGACTCCTCACTGAGCATGGAGCCTGATGTGGGTCTCAGATCCCAGGTCTCTGAGATCAGGACCTGACCCAAAGGCAGATGCTTAACAGACTGAGCTACCCAGGTGCAGCCACATTCCTTCATATTTTTATTTTTACTCCAGTGCTGCACTGTTTGGCTGGTTGCTTTAGTTTCTGGGAGGGAGGGAGATGACCCCCTCCCCTGTTCTTCTAACAAGTTTGCTTTTGCTGCGTTGACTGGAGAAGGGGCAGGCTTCCTGAAGATGAGTAGGATGATTCAGTGACACCCAAAAGGCAGTGGCTATAATTGTTCCCACTGTGCTTCAACAACTTCACCCACTGACTCTTTGATGATGGCAGCCACCAGCAAATCTTGTGCAGAGGACTGCTGCCTTGGGATGCTTTTCTTGTGGTGCTGGACTTCATTCCCCCTGGCAGCCAGTACAGCTAGGATTAGAACCTAGGAAAAGTCCCATTAGAACCCAAGAAAGTGGGGTGCCTGGGTGGCTTAATCGATTGTCTGCCTTTGGCTCAGTTCATGGTCTTAGGGTCCTGAGATCAAACCCTGCACTAGTGTCCGTGCTGGCTGTGGAACCTACTTAAAATCAAACAAACAGAAATCAGCCCAAAAAAGTACCATCCTTTGTGTTGTTCTATACTGTGGATCAGATTTTATTTTTCTTTTCTTTTTTTTCTTTCCTCTTTCTTTTTAAAGATTATTTATTTGTCAGTGAGAGAGCACAAGCAGGGGGAGCAACAGGCAGAGGGAGAGGCGGGATTCTGGTTGGGTAAGGGGTCTGATGCCGGACTTGATCCCAGGACCCTGTGATCATGACCTGAGTCATGTTAGGCTGCTGCCTAACAGACTGAGCCAACCAGGCATCCCCCAGGATCAGACTTCAATAACCCTACCAGATTTCTTTAGCTTTGACATTTTAAAGGACAATGAAAGCTAGCTAAACCTACACCAGGATTCTGCATCTGCTGGGGCTGTGCTGTCCGGGCCTATGTGCCTCCTGTTCTTCTAACCCCATCAATTCCACCCATGTTTTAGCCAGAGAACTGTAGGCAGGTGTGGGTGTGTCACTGAAAGCTTTGACTCATCATTCATATCTTTATTGTAAGCTTATAATCTTTATTTTTTCTTTTTTTTGGGTAAGATTTTATTGATTTGTTTGTTTATGAGAATGAATGGGGAGCAGAGGCAGAGGGAGAAGCAGACTCCCTGCTGAGCAGGAAGTCTGACATAGGGCAAGATCCCAGGATTATTTATGACCTGAGCCCAATGCAGATGCTTAACCGACTGAGCCACCCAGGCGCCTCTTTATTTTTCCTTTATTGATTATCTGCCTTTCTGAGGCAGCGTTCTACCTGGGTTTTCATAACTCCACACTAAGGTATTCTTCCACTAGTGTGGCCTGTTTTGAGGTAATTCCTATACATTCTGGCTATGCTGCTAAATGATGCTATGATCTTGGACTCTTTTTTTTTTTTTAACCTCTCTGAGCCTTGGTTTCCTCTGTGCTAATGTGGATAATATACCCTCTCTTGCAGATGTGTGGAGGGCCATGGCTGACTTGGATGCAGTTGGAGTCATCTCACGGCACATGGAATACACAATTTATCTTGCTTCCTGTCTTGATAACGACATCTTGGTTTTCATGCTGTCTTAGAACAAGTAGAACTTGACTTACATGTAAGTTGTGAATTCATGTACTTTTGACAGAGGTGTTATTTTAGTTTAGTTTAGTTTAGTTTAAAGCAGGCTCCACACCCAGTGCAGAGCCCAGTGTGGAACTCAAACTCACCACCGTGAGATCAAGATCTGAGCTGAGATCAAGAGTTGGCCGCTCAACCAGCCTAGTCACCCAGGCATCCCTTCTGTTTATCATTTTTCAAAAAATGTGACAAGTAACACTTTCTCTGCTTGGACCTGTCCTCACACCTGCTATGCTGGTCTGGGGTCAGACGTGTAGCTGGTGTGGTGCTGGTGATGTTGAGCAAGACAGTTGTTAAGTCTTTTTACCCTAATTGCTGTTGTCCTATTATTTCCTTTTTTTTTTTAAGATTTTATTTTATATCGTGGTGATATATGCTAAAACTGTTGCTTCTGGTCCTGCCTTAAAACTTGAATATGTACGGCATTTTTTAAGGATTCATCCCTGGAGATACAGTATTTGTTTTTCTCTGTCTGACTTATTTTGCTTAGCACAATACCCTCTAGGTACATCCATACTGTTGTAAATATCAGGATCTCATCCTTTTTGATGGCTGAGTAATATACCATTCTGTGTATGTAACACTTTGTCTTCTGTTGCTGGACACTTGGGCTGCTTCCATATCTCGGCTATGGAAAAAAAATGCTGCAGTAGGCTTAGGGGTGCCTCTGTGCTTTCAGAATGTTGAGTCTGATGTGTCAACTGCCACAACAGTCGTGGCAACTCAGGAAGGGAGCCAGGTGCAGGAGGTAAGAGGAGGAGTGCAGCTTTAGGCAATCTGAGTTGAGGTGTCTGTTGGACGTGCAGGTGTAGGTTCTGGTTGGACAGTCAAAATGTAGGAATGGGTGCTTTGGGGAAGAGAGATGCAATCATGCTGTTGCCAAGGGATATATTCCTTGTAGAGAGAGTGACAGTTAAGGATTTAGGGTAATTCCTTCTTTTCTTGGGCAGATAAAGGGGAAGAATAAAGGAGTAGTGGATGGAAGGGGAGGGACATGGCTTTGATGCCAGGAAGGCATTTTTGCACAGATGTCTAGAGAAGAGAGATTTCAAGGAATGAAATGTCAGCAATGTTCGATGATGTGAAAAGTTGCAAAGCAGCTTGATTAGGGGGTGGGGGTAGATCGAGGAGGTTGTCACTGAGTACTGAAAGAAAATGGGAGGTGAGTAGTGGAGTCCTAAGCCAGACATAGAGATAGAGTGACTGGGCGTGAGACCATGGAGGTCACACACAAGAATAGCCTTTTAGAAAATTTGATGGTAAAGACACAAGATCATAACTCCAGACATAGCTTGGACAAGGGTGGGTTTTACAGGCTGTGTTTACCTATTTGCAGGTTGACTGAAGGGAGATGACAGATGGTGCATGCTGCTGGATGTTGTGGGTTGAGATGGGATCAGGTACACAGAAAAGCACACAGAGAGGAGTGTATCGATGCCCT
>NW_028133570.1:0-23139 GCF_964662115.1 Mustela nivalis
CCTGAGTCCGCAGCCACACATCTCCCAACCACGCAGGCGGCAACGGTGCCTTCCGGCGCTTCGGGAAATCCTCGGAGTGAGCTAAACCTGCGTGGCCAAACTGAGGTCATCCCCATCCTTGGGCGCCCCATCTTCCGGAAAGACGGAGGCGCACGCCCAGCCCCCACCCATACTTCAACTCTGCTCCCGGAATGCTCCACTGCGCCGGCGCCCCATGTTGGGATGCGTATTTTCCGTGCGATTTCCGGGCGGCCGCAACATGCCCTGGGCGAGAAAGGGCCCTGGGTCATGGAGAGCAGGGTGGTCCGCAGGGCTGACCAACGCCGGCCAATTCTCACGAGCGTTCTGCCCAAACCGATCCCGGTTTGGGCAGAACGCTCGTGAGAATTGGCCGGAAAAAGCCCGGCGAAGTCTCTTTGGGCGCCGCACCTCTGCAGGGACAACCCCCCGGGACCTGGACGGGCATGGTGAGTGCTGGCAGCCGAACCCCGCCAAGAGGCCCTCCACGAGACAGAACGCGGCGAGGCCAACGCCTGCGGATCCTCGGCCTGCGGGGGTCCCATCCCTGGCGCTATACCATAGGGCCGGGCCCATCATGAAGCCCGGGCTCCAACGCTTGCATGCTTACCCAGCCTTCTGCTTCCGGGGTCCTGTCCCTCGTGGCCAAAATATCTGGAACCCTGAGTCCCGCAGCCACGCATCTCCCAACCACGCGGGCTCCAACGGCCCCTTCCAGCGCTTAAGACAACCCACGGACTGAGATAAACCTCTGGAACCAAATTGAGGTCATCCCCATCCTTGGGCGCCCCATCCTCCCGAAAGACGGAGGCGCACGCCCTGCCGCCACCAGTCCTTCCAATCTGCTCCCGGGACGCTCCACTGCGCCGGAGCCCCCGCGTGTGCCGCGTCTTTCCCGTGCGATTTCCAGGCGGCCGCAACTTGCCCTGGGTGAGAAAGGGCCCTTTGCCATAGAGAGCATGGCGGCCCGCAGGGATGCCCAACGCCGGCAGGTTCTCACCGGCGTTCTGCCCAAACCGATCCTCGTGTGGGCCGAACGCTCGTGAGAATTGGGAAGGAAAACTCCCGGCGAATTCTCTTCGGTCGCCGCATGTCTGCAGTGCCGCCCCCCACGACCGCCCCCGCGGCTGGCCGGGCATTGTGAGTGCCCGCACCCGAACCTTGCCAAGAGGCACTCCGCGAGACGGACTGAGGCGAGGCCAACGCTGGCAGATCCTTGGCCTGCGGGGTCCCATCCCTGGCAGTATACCATGGGCACGGGCCCAGTGGGAAGCCCGGGCTCAAACGCTCGCTTGCCTCCCCATCCTTCTGCTTCTGGGGTCCTGTCCCCTGTGGCCTTTATATCAGGGACCTGAGTCCGCAGCCACGCATCTCCCAACCACGCAGGCGGCAACGGTGCCTTCCGGCGCTTCGGGAAATCCTCGGAGTGAGATAAACCTGCGTGGCCAAACTGAGGTCATCCCCATCCTTGGGCGCCCCATCTTCCGGAAAGACGGAGGCGCACGCCCAGCCCCCACCCATACTTCAACTCTGCTCCCGGAATGCTCCACTGCGCCGGCGCCCCCTGGTGGGATGCGTATTTTCCGTGCGATTTCCGGGCGGCCGCAACATGCCCTGGGCGAGAAAGGGCCCTGGGTCATGGAGAGCAGGGTGGTCCGCAGGGCTGACCAACGCCGGCCAATTCTCACGAGCGTTCTGCCCAAACCGATCCCGGTTTGGGCAGAACGCTCGTGAGAATTGGCCGGAAAAAGCCCGGCGAAGTCTCTTTGGGCGCCGCACCTCTGCAGGGTCAACCCCCCGGGACCTGGACGGGCATGGTGAGTGCTGGCAGCCGAACCCCGCCAAGAGGCCCTCCACGAGACAGAACGCGGCGAGGCCAACGCCTGCGGATCCTCGGCCTGCGGGGGTCCCATCCCTGGCGCTATACCATAGGGCCGGGCCCATCATGAAGCCCGGGCTCCAACACTCGCATGCTTACCCAGCCTTCTGCTTCCGGGGTCCTGTCCCTCGTGGCCAAAATATCTGGAACCCTGAGTCCCGCAGCCACGCATCTCCCAACCACGCGGGCGCCAACGGCCCCTTCCAGCGCTTAAGACAACCCACGGACTGAGATAAACCTCTGGAACCAAATTGAGGTCATCCCCATCCTTGGGCGCCCCATCCTCCCGAAAGACGGAGGCGCACGCCCTGCCGCCACCAGTCCTTCCAATCTGCTCCCGGGACGCTCCACTGCGCCGGAGCCCCCGCGTGGGCCGCGTCTTTCCCGTGCGATTTCCAGGCGGCCGCAACTTGCCCTGGGTGAGAAAGGGCCCTTTGCCATAGAGAGCATGGCGGCCCGCAGGGATGCCCAACGCCGGCAGGTTCTCACCGGCGTTCGGCCCAAACCGATCCCCGTGTGGGCCGAACACTCGTGAGAATTGGGAAGGAAAACTCCCGGCGAATTCTCTTCGGTCGCCGCATGTCTGCAGTGCCGCCCACCACGACCGCCCCGCGGCTGGCCGGGCATTGTGAGTGCCCGCACCCGAACCTTGCCAAGATGCACTCCGCGAGACGGACTGAGGCGAGGTCAACGCTGGCAGATCCTTGGCCTGCGGGGTCCCATCCCTGGCAGTATACCATGGGCACGGGCCCAGTGGGAAGCCCGGGCTCAAACGCTCGCTTGCCTCCCCATCCTTCTGCTTCTGGGGTCCTGTCCCCTGTGGCCTTTATATCAGGGACCTGAGTCCGCAGCCACGCATCTCCCAACCACGCAGGCGGCAACGGTGCCTTCCGGCGCTTCGGGAAATCCTCGGAGTGAGATAAACCTGCGTGGCCAAACTGAGGTCATCCCCATCCTTGGGCGCCCCATCTTCCGGAAAGACGGAGGCGCACGCCCAGCCCCCACCCATACTTCAACTCTGCTCCCGGAATGCTCCACTGCGCCGGCGCCCCCTGGTGGGATGCGTATTTTCCGTGCGATTTCCGGGCGGCCGCAACATGCCCTGGGCGAGAAAGGGCCCTGGGTCATGGAGAGCAGGGTGGTCCGCAGGGCTGACCAACGCCGGCCAATTCTCACGAGCGTTCTGCCCAAACCGATCCCGGTTTGGGCAGAACGCTCGTGAGAATTGGCCGGAAAAAGCCCGGCGAAGTCTCTTTGGGCGCCGCACCTCTGCAGGGTCAACCCCCCGGGACCTGGACGGGCATGGTGAGTTCTGGCAGCCGAACCCCGCCAAGAGGCCCTCCACGAGACAGAACGCGGTGAGGCCAACGCCTGCGGATCCTTGGCCTGCGGGGGTCCCATCCCTGGCGCTATACCATAGGGCCGGGCCCATCATGAAGCCCGGGCTCCAACGCTCGCATGCTTACCCAGCCTTCTGCTTCCGGGGTCCTGTCCCTCGTGGCCAAAATATCTGGAACCCTGAGTCCCGCAGCCACGCATCTCCCAACCACGCGGGCGCCAACGGCCCCTTCCAGCGCTTAAGACAACCCACGGACTGAGATAAACCTCTGGAACCAAATTGAGGTCATCCCCATCCTTGGGCGCCCCATCCTCCCGAAAGACGGAGGCGCACGCCCTGCCGCCACCAGTCCTTCCAATCTGCTCCCGGGACGCTCCACTGCGCCGGAGCCCCCGCGTGTGCCGCGTCTTTCCCGTGCGATTTCCAGGCGGCCGCAACTTGCCCTGGGTGAGAAAGGGCCCTTTGCCATAGAGAGCATGGCGGCCCGCAGGGATGCCCAACGCCGGCAGGTTCTCACCAACGTTCTGCCCAAACCGATCCCCGTGTGGGCCGAACGCTCGTGAGAATTGGGAAGGAAAACTCCCGGCGAATTCTCTTCGGTCGCCGCATGTCTGCAGTGCCGCCCCCCACGACCGCCCCCGCGGCTGGCCGGGCATTGTGAGTGCCCGCACCCGAACCTTGCCAAGAGGCACTCCGCGAGACGGACTGAGGCGAGGCCAACGCTGGCAGATCCTTGGCCTGCGGGGTCCCATCCCTGGCAGTATACCATGGGCACGGGCCCAGTGGGAAGCCCGGGCTCAAACGCTCGCTTGCCTCCCCATCCTTCTGCTTCTGGGGTCCTGTCCCCTGTGGCCTTTATATCAGGGACCTGAGTCCGCAGCCACGCATCTCCCAACCACGCAGGCGGCAACGGTGCCTTCCGGCGCTTCGGGAAATCCTCGGAGTGAGATAAACCTGCGTGGCCAAACTGAGGTCATCCCCATCCTTGGGCGCCCCATCTTCCGGAAAGACGGAGGCGCACGCCCAGCCCCCACCCATACTTCAACTCTGCTCCCGGAATGCTCCACTGCGCCGGCGCCCCCTGGTGGGATGCGTATTTTCCGTGCGATTTCCGGGCGGCCGCAACATGCCCTGGGCGAGAAAGGGCCCTGGGTCTTGGAGAGCAGGGTGGTCCGCAGGGCTGACCAACGCCGGCCAATTCTCACGAGCGTTCTGCCCAAACCGATCCCGGTTTGGGCAGAACGCTCGTGAGAATTGGCCGGAAAAAGCCCGGCGAAGTCTCTTTGGGCGCCGCACCTCTGCAGGGTCAACCCCCCGGGACCTGGACGGGCATGGTGAGTTCTGGCAGCCGAACCCCGCCAAGAGGCCCTCCACGAGACAGAACGCGGTGAGGCCAACGCCTGCGGATCCTTGGCCTGCGGGGGTCCCATCCCTGGCGCTATACCATAGGGCCGGGCCCATCATGAAGCCCGGGCTCCAACGCTCGCATGCTTACCCAGCCTTCTGCTTCCGGGGTCCTGTCCCTCGTGGCCAAAATATCTGGAACCCTGAGTCCCGCAGCCACGCATCTCCCAACCACGCGGGCGCCAACGGCCCCTTCCAGCGCTTAAGACAACCCACGGACTGAGATAAACCTCTGGAACCAAATTGAGGTCATCCCCATCCTTGGGCGCCCCATCCTCCCGAAAGACGGAGGCGCACGCCCTGCCGCCACCAGTCCTTCCAATCTGCTCCCGGGACGCTCCACTGCGCCGGAGCCCCCGCGTGTGCCGCGTCTTTCCCGTGCGATTTCCAGGCGGCCGCAACTTGCCCTGGGTGAGAAAGGGCCCTTTGCCATAGAGAGCTGGCGGCCCGCAGGGATGCCCAACGCCGGCAGGTTCTCACCGGCGTTCTGCCCAAACCGATCCCCGTGTGGGCCGAACGCTCGTGAGAATTGGGAAGGAAAACTCCCGGCGAATTCTCTTCGGTCGCCGCATGTCTGCAGTGCCGCCCCCCACGACCGCCCCCGCGGCTGGCCGGGCATTGTGAGTGCCCGCACCCGAACCTTGCCAAGAGGCACTCCGCGAGACGGACTGAGGCGAGGCCAACGCTGGCAGATCCTTGGCCTGCGGGGTCCCATCCCTGGCAGTATACCATGGGCACGGGCCCAGTGGGAAGCCCGGGCTCAAACGCTCGCTTGCCTCCCCATCCTTCTGCTTCTGGAGTCCTGTCCCCTGTGGCCTTTATATCAGGGACCTGAGTCCGCAGCCACGCATCTCCCAACCACGCAGGCGGCAACGGTGCCTTCCGGCGCTTCGGGAAATCCTCGGAGTGAGATAAACCTGCGTGGCCAAACTGAGGTCATCCCCATCCTTGGGCGCCCCATCTTCCGGAAAGACGGAGGCGCACGCCCAGCCCCCACCCATACTTCAACTCTGCTCCCGGAATGCTCCACTGCGCCGGCGCCCCCTGGTGGGATGCGTATTTTCCGTGCGATTTCCGGGCGGCCGCAACATGCCCTGGGCGAGAAAGGGCCCTGGGTCATGGAGAGCAGGGTGGTCCGAATGGGCTGACCAACGCCGGCCAATTCTCACGAGCGTTCTGCCCAAACCGATCCCGGTTTGGGCAGAACGCTCGTGAGAATTGGCCGGAAAAAGCCCGGCGAAGTCTCTTTGGGCGCCGCACCTCTGCAGGGTCAACCCCCCGGGACCTGGACGGGCATGGTGAGTGCTGGCAGCCGAACCCCACCAAGAGGCCCTCCACGAGACAGAACGCGGCGAGGCCAACGCCTGCGGATCCTCGGCCTGCGGGGGTCCCATCCCTGGCGCTATACCATAGGGCCGGGCCCATCATGAAGCCCGGGCTCCAACGCTCGCATGCTTACCCAGCCTTCTGCTTCCGGGGTCCTGTCCCTCGTGGCCAAAATATCTGGAACCCTGAGTCCCGCAGCCACGCATCTCCCAACCACGCGGGTGCCAACGGCCCCTTCCAGCGCTTAAGACAACCCACGGACTGAGATAAACCTCTGGCACCAAATTGAGGTCATCCCCATCCTTGGGCGCCCCATCCTCCCGAAAGACGGAGGCGCACGCCCTGCCACCACCAGTCCTTCCAATCTGCTCCCGGGACGCTCCACTGCGCCGGAGCCCCCGCGTGGGCCGCGTCTTTCCCGTGCGATTTCCAGGCGGCCGCAACTTGCCCTGGGTGAGAAAGGGCCCTTTGCCATAGAGAGCATGGCGGCCCGCAGGGATGCCCAACGCCGGCAGGTTCTCACCGGCGTTCTGCCCAAACCGATCCCCGTGTGGGCCGAACGCTCGTGAGAATTGGGAAGGAAAACTCTCGGCGAATTCTCTTCGGTCGCCGCATGTCTGCAGTGCCGCCCCCCACGACCGCCCCGCGGCTGGCCGGGCATTGTGAGTGCCCGCACCCGAACCTTGCCAAGAGGCACTCCGCGAGACGGACTGAGTCGAGGCCAACGCTGGCAGATCCTTGGCCTGCGGGGTCCCATCCCTGGCAGTATACCATGGGCACGGGCCCAGTGGGAAGCCCGGGCTCAAACGCTCGCTTGCCTCCCCATCCTTCTGCTTCTGGGGTCCTGTCCACTGTGGCCTTTATATCAGGAACCTGAGTCCGCAGCCACGCATCTCCCAACCACGCAGGCGGCAACGGTGCCTTCCGGCGCTTCGGGAAATCCTCGGAGTGAGATAAACCTGCGTGGCCAAACTGAGGTCATCCACATCCTTGGGCGCCCCATCTTCCGGAAAGACGGAGGCGCACGCCCAGCCCCCACCCATACTTCAACTCTGCTCCCGGAATGCTCCACTGCGCCGGCGCCCCCTGGTGGGATGCGTATTTTCCGGGCGATTTCCGGGCGGCCGCAACATGCCCTGGGCGAGAAAGGGCCCTGGGTCATGGAGAGCAGGGTGGTCCGCAGGGCTGACCAACGCCGGCCAATTCTCACGAGCGTTCTGCCCAAACCGATCCCGGTTTGGGCAGAACGCTCGTGAGAATTGGCCGGAAAAAGCCCGGCGAAGTCTCTTTGGGCGCCGCACCTCTGCAGGGTCAACCCCCCGGGACCTGGACGGGCATGGTGAGTTCTGGCAGCCGAACCCCGCCAAGAGGCCCTCCACGAGACAGAACGCGGTGAGGCCAACGCCTGGGTATCCTTGGCCTGCGGGGGTCCCATCCCTGGCGCTATACCATAGGGCCGGGCCCATCATGAAGCCCGGGCTCCAACGCTCGCATGCTTACCCAGCCTTCTGCTTCCGGGGTCCTGTCCCTCGTGGCCAAAATATCTGGAACCCTGAGTCCCGCAGCCACGCATCTCCCAACCACGCGGGCGCCAACGGCCCCTTCCAGCGCTTAAGACAACCCACGGACTGAGATAAACCTCTGGAACCAAATTGAGGTCATCCCCATCCTTGGGCGCCCCATCCTCCCGAAAGACGGAGGCGCACGCCCTGCCGCCACCAGTCCTTCCAATCTGCTCCCGGGACGCTCCACTGCGCCGGAGCCCCCGCATGTGCCGCGTCTTTCCCGTGCGATTTCCAGGCGGCAGCAACTTGCCCTGGGTGAGAAAGGGCCCTTTGCCATAGAGAGCATGGCGGCCCGCAGGGATGCCCAACGCCGGCAGGTTCTCACCGGCGTTCTGCCCAAACCGATCCTCGTGTGGGCCGAACGCTCGTGAGAATTGGGAAGGAAAACTCCCGGCGAATTCTCTTCGGTCGCCGCATGTCTGCAGTGCCGCCCCCCACGACCGCCCCCGCGGCTGGCCGGGCATTGTGAGTGCCCGCACCCGAACCTTGCCAAGAGGCACTCCGCGAGACGGACTGAGGCGAGGCCAACGCTGGCAGATCCTTGGCCTGCGGGGTCCCATCCCTGGCAGTATACCATGGGCACGGGCCCAGTGGGAAGCCCGGGCTCAAACGCTCGCTTGCCTCCCCATCCTTCTGCTTCTGGGGTCCTGTCCCCTGTGGCCTTTATATCAGGGATCTGAGTCCGCAGCCACGCATCTCCCAACCACGCAGGCGGCAACGGTGCCTTCCGGCGTTTCGGGAAATCCTCGGAGTGAGATAAACCTGCGTGGCCAAACTGAGGTCATCCCCATCCTTGGGCGCCCCATCTTCCGGAAAGACGGAGGCGCACGCCCAGCCCCCACCCATACTTCAACTCTGCTCCCGGAATGCGCCACTGCGCCGGCGCCCCCTGGTGGGATGCGTATTTTCCGTGCGATTTCCGGGCGGCCGCAACATGCCCTGGGCGAGAAAGGGCCCTGGGTCATGGAGAGCAGGGTGGTCCGCAGGGCTGACCAACGCCGGCCAATTCTCACGAGCGTTCTGCCCAAACCGATCCCGGTTTGGGCAGAACGCTCGTGAGAATTGGCCGGAAAAAGCCCGGCGAAGTCTCTTTGGGCGCCGCACCTCTGCAGGGTCAACCCCCCGGGACCTGGACGGGCATGGTGAGTTCTGGCAGCCGAACCCCGCCAAGAGGCCCTCCACGAGACAGAACGCGGTGAGGCCAACGCCTGGGGATCCTTGGCCTGCGGGGGTCCCATCCCTGGCGCTATACCATAGGGCCGGGCCCATCATGAAGCCCGGGCTCCAACGCTCGCATGCTTACCCAGCCTTCTGCTTCCGGGGTCCTGTCCCTCGTGGCCAAAATATCTGGAACCCTGAGTCCCGCAGCCACGCATCTCCCAACCACGCGGGCGCCAACGGCCCCTTCCAGCGCTTAAGACAACCCACGTCTGAGATAAACCTCTGGAACCAAATTGAGGTCATCCCCATCCTTGGGCGCCCCATCCTCCCGAAAGACGGAGGCGCACGCCCTGCCGCCACCAGTCCTTCCAATCTGCTCCCGGGACGCTCCACTGCGCCGGAGCCCCCGCGTGGGCCGCGTCTTTCCCGTGCGATTTCCAGGCGGCCGCAACTTGCCCTGGGTGAGAAAGGGCCCTTTGCCATAGAGAGCATGGCGGCCCGCAGGGATGCCCAACGCCGGCAGGTTCTCACCGGCGTTCTGCCCAAACCGATCCCCGTGTTGGCCGAACGCTCGTGAGAATTGGGAAGGAAAACTCCCGGCGAATTCTCTTCGGTCGCCGCATGTCTGCAGTGCCTCCCCCCACGACCGCCCCCGCGGCTGGCCGGGCATTGTGAGTGCCCGCACCCGAACCTTGCCAAGAGGCACTCCGCGAGACGGACTGAGGCGAGGCCAACGCTGGCAGATCCTTGGCCTGCGGGGTCCCATCCCTGGCAGTATACCATGGGCACGGGCCCAGTGGGAAGCCCGGGCTCAAACGCTCGCTTGCCTCCCCATCCTTCTGCTTCTGGGGTCCTGTCCCCTGTGGCCTTTATATCAGGGACCTGAGTCCGCAGCCACGCATCTCCCAACCACGCAGGCGGCAACGGTGCCTTCCGGCGCTTCGGGAAATCCTCGGAGTGAGATAAACCTGCGTGGCCAAACTGAGGTCATCCCCATCCTTGGGCGCCCCATCTTCCGGAAAGACGGAGGCGCACGCCCAGCCCCCACCCATACTTCAACTCTGCTCCCGGAATGCTCCACTGCGCCGGCGCCCCCTGGTGGGATGCGTATTTTCCGTGCGATTTCCGGGCGGCCGCAACATGCCCTGGGCGAGAAAGGGCCCTGGGTCATGGAGAGCAGGGTGGTCCGCAGGGCTGAACAACGCCAGCCAATTCTCACGAGCGTTCTGCCCAAACCGATCCCGGTTTGGGCAGAACGCTCGTGAGAATTGGCCGGAAAAAGCCCGGCGAAGTCTCTTTGGGCGCCGCACCTCTGCAGGGTCAACCCCCCGGGACCTGGACGGGCATGGTGAGTGCTGGCAGCCGAACCCCGCCAAGAGGCCCTCCACGAGACAGAACGCGGCGAGGCCAACGCCTGCGGATCCTCGGCCTGCGGGGGTCCCATCCCTGGCGCTATACCATATGGCCGGGCCCATCATGAAGCCCGGGCTCCAACGCTCGCATGCTTACCCAGCCTTCTGCTTCCGGGGTCCTGTCCCTCGTGGCCAAAATATCTGGAACCCTGAGTCCCGCAGCCACGCATCCCCCAACCACGCGGGCGCCAACGGCCCCTTCCAGCGCTTAAGACAACCCACGGACTGAGATAAACCTCTGGAACCAAATTGAGGTCATCCCCATCCTTGGGCGCCCCATCCTCCCGAAAGACGGAGGCGCACGCCCTGCCGCCACCAGTCCTTCCAATCTGCTCCCGGGACGCTCCACTGCGCCGGAGCCCCCGCGTGGGCCGCGTCTTTCCCGTGCGATTTCCAGGCGGCCGCAACATGCCCTGGGTGAGAAAGGGCCCTTTGCCATAGAGAGCATGGCGGCCCGCAGGGATGCCCAACGCCGGCAGGTTCTCACCGGCGTTCTGCCTATACCGATCCCCGTGTGGGCCGAACGCTCGTGAGAATTGGGAAGGAAAACTCCCGGCGAATTCTCTTCGGGCGCCGCATGTCTGCAGTGCCGCCCCCCACGACCGCCCCCGCGGCTGGCCGGGCATTGTGAGTGCCCGCACCCGAACCTTGCCAAGAGGCACTCCGCGAGACGGACTGAGGCGAGGCCAACGCTGGCAGATCCTTGGCCTGCGGGGTCCCATCCCTGGCAGTATACCATGGGCACGGGCCCAGTGCGAAGCCCGGGCTCAAACGCTCGCTTGCCTCCCCATCCTTCTGCTTCTAGGGTCCTGTCCCCTGTGGCCTTTATATCAGGAACCTGAGTCCGCAGCCACGCATCTCCCAACCACGCAGGCGGCAACGGTGCCTTCCGGCGCTTCGGGAAATCCTCGGAGTGAGATAAACCTGCGTGGCCAAACTGAGGTCATCCCCATCCTTGGGCGCCCCATCTTCCGGAAAGACGGAGGCGCACGCCCAGCCCCCACCCATACTTCAACTCTGCTCCCGGAATGCTCCACTGCGCCGGCGCCCCCTGGTGGGATGCGTATTTTCCGTGCGATTTCCGGGCGGCCGCAACATGCCCTGGGCGAGAAAGGGCCCTGGGTCATGGAGAGCAGGGTGGTCCGCAGGGCTGACCAACGCCGGCCAATTCTCACGAGCGTTCTGCCCAAACCGATCCCGGTTTGGGCAGAACGCTCGTGAGAATTGGCCGGAAAAAGCCCGGCGAAGTCTCTTTGGGCGCCGCACCTCTGCAGGGACAACCCCCCGGGACCTGGACGGGCATGGTGAGTGCTGGCAGCCGAACCCCGCCAAGAGGCCCTCCACGAGACAGAACGCGGCGAGGCCAACGCCTGCAGATCCTTGGTCTGCGGGGGTCCCATCCCTGGCGCTATACCATAGGGCCGGGCCCATCATGAAGCTCGGGCTCCAACGCTTGCATGCTTACCCAGCCTTCTGCTTCCGGGGTCCTGTCCCTCGTGGCCAAAATATCTGGAACCCTGAGTCCCGCAGCCACGCATCTCCCAACCACGCGGGCGCCAACGGCCCCTTCCAGCGCTTAAGACAACCCACGGACTGAGATAAACCTCTGGAACCATTGAGGTCATCCCCATCCTTGGGCGCCCCATCCTCCCGAAAGACGGAGGCGCACGCCCTGCCGCCACCAGTACTTCCAATCTGCTCCCGGGACGCTCCACTGCGCCGGAGCCCCCACGTGGGCCGCGTCTTTCCCGTGCGATTTCCAGGCGGCCGCAACATGCCCTGGGTGAGAAAGGGCCCTTTGCCATAGAGAGCATGGCGGCCCGCAGGGATGCCCAACGCCGGCAGGTTCTCACCGGCGTAGTGCCCATACCGATCCACGTGTGGGCCGAACGCTCGTGAGAATTGGGTAGGAAAACTCCCGGCGAATACTCTTCGGTCGCCGCATGTCTGCAGTGCCGCCCCCCACGACCGCCCCCGCGGCTGGTCGGGCATTGTGAGTGCCCGCACCCGAACCTTGCCAAGAGGCACTCCGCGAGACGGACTGAGGCGAGGCCAACGCTGGCAGATCCTTGGCCTGCGGGGTCCCATCCCTGGCAGTATACCATGGGCACGGGCCCAGTGGGAAGCCCGAACTCAAACGCTCGCTTGCCTCCCCATCCTTCTGCTTCTGGGGTCCTGTCCCCTGTGGCCTTTATATCAGGAACCTGAGTCCGCAGCCACGCATCTCCCAACCACGCAGGTGGCAACGGTGCCTTCCGGCGCTTCGGGAAATCCTCGGAGTGAGATAAACCTGCGTGGCCAAACTGAGGTCATCCCCATCCTTGGGCGCCCCATCTTCCGGAAAGACAGAGGCGCACGCCCAGCCCCCACCCATACTTCAACTCTGCTCCCAGAATGCTCCACTGCGCCGGCGCCCCCTGGTGGGATGCGTATTTTCCGTGTGATTTCCGGGCGGCCGCAACATGCCCTGGGCGAGAAAGGGCCCTGGGTCATGGAGAGCAGGGTGGTCCGCAGGGCTGACCAACGCCGGCCAGTTCTCACGAGCGTTCTGCCCAAACCGATCCCGGTTTGGGCAGATCGCTCGTGAGAATTGGCCGGAAAAAGCCCGGCGAAGTCTCTTTGGGCGCCGCACCTCTGCAGGGACAACCCCCCGGGACCTGGACGGGCATGGTGTGTGCTGGCAGCCGAACCCCGCCAAGAGGCCCTCCACGAGACAGAACGCGGCGAGGCCAACGCCTGCGGATCCTCGGCCTGCGGGGGTCCCATCCCTGGCGCTATACCATAGGGCCGGGCCCACCATGAAGCCCGGGATCGAACGCTCGCATGCTTACCCAGCCTTCTGCTTCCGGGGTCCTGTCCCTCGTGGCCAAAATATCTGGAACCCTGAGTCCCGCAGCCACGCATCTCCCAACCACGCGGGCGCCAACGGCCCCTTCCAGCGCTTAAGACAACCCACGGACTGAGATAAACCTCTAGAACCAAAATGAGGTCATCCCCATCCTTGGGCGCCCCATCCTCCCGAAAGACGGAGGCGCACGCCCTGCTGCCACCAGTCCTTCCAATCTGCTCCCGGGACGCTCCACTGCGCCGGAGCCCCCGCGTGGGCCGCGTCTTTCCCGTGCGATTTCCAGGCGGCCGCAACATGCCCTGGGTGAGAAAGGGCCCTTTGCCATAGAGAGCATGGCGGCCCGCACGGATGCCCAACGCCGGCAGGTTCTCACCGGCGTTCTGCCCATACCGATCCCCGTGTGGGCCGAACGCTCGTGAGAATTGGGAAGGAAAACTCCCGGCGAATTCTCTTCGGTCGCCGCATGTCTGCAGTGCCGCCCCCCACGACCGCCCCCGCGGCTGGCCGGGCATTTTGAGTGCCCGCACCCGAACCTTGCCAAGAGGCACTCCGCGAGACGGACTGAGGCGAGGCCAACGTTGGCAGATCCTTGGCCTGCGGGGTCCCATCCCTGGCAGTATACCATGAGCACGGGCCCAGTGGGAAGCCCGGGCTCAAACGCTCGCTTGCCTCCCCATCCTTCTGCTTCTGGGGTCCTGTCCCCTGTGGCCTTTATATCAGGAACCTGAGTCCGCAGCCACGCATCTCCCAACCACGCAGGCGGCAACGGTGCCTTCCGGCGCTTCGGGAAATCCTCGGAGTGAGATAAACCTGCGTGGCCAAACTGAGGTCATCCCCATCCTTGGGCGCCCCATCTTCCGGAAAGACGGAGGCGCACGCCCAGCCCATACCCATACTTCAACTCTGCTCCCGGAATGCTCCACTGCGCCGGCGCCCCCTGGTGGGATGCGTATTTTCCGTGCGATTTTCGGGCGGCCGCAACATGCCCTGGGCGAGAAAGGGCCCTGGGTCATGGAGAGCAGGGTGGTCCGCAGGGCTGACCAACTCCGGCCAATTCTCACGAGCGTTTTGCCCAAACCGATCCCGGTTTGGGCAGAACGCTCGTGAGAATTGGCCGGAAAAAGCCCGGCGAAGTCTCTTTGGGCGCCGCACCTCTGCAGGGACAACCACCCGGGACCTGGACGGGCATGGTGAGTGCTGGCAGCCGAACCCCGCCAAGAGGCCCTCCACGAGACAGAACGCGGCAAGGCCAACGCCTGCGGATCCTCGGCCTGCGGGGGTCCCATCCCTGGCGCTATACCATAGGGCTGGGCCCATCATGAAGCCCGGGGTCCAACGCTCGCATGCTTACCCAGCCTTCTGCTTCTGGGGTCCTGTCCCTCGTGGCCAAAATATCTGGAACCCTGAGTCCCGCAGCCTCGCATCTCCCAACCACGCGGGCGCCAACGGCCCCTTCCAGCGCTTAAGACAACCCACGGACTGAGATAAACCTCTGGAACCAAATTGAGGTCATCCCCATCCTTGGGCGCCCCATCCTCCCGAAAGACGGAGGCGCACGCCCTGCCGCCACCAGTCCTTCCAATCTGCTCCCGGGACGCTCCACTGCGCCGGAGCCCCCGCGTGGGCCGCGTCTTTACCGTGTGATTTCCAGGCGGCCGCAACTTGCCCTGGGTGAGAAAGGGCCCTTTGCCATAGAGAGCATGGCGGCCCGCAGGGATGCCCAACGCCGGCAGGTTCTCACCAGCGTTCTGCCCAAAGCGATCCCCGTGTGGGCCGAACGCTCGTGAGAATTGGGAAGGAAAACTCCCGACGAATTCTCTTCGGTTGCCGCATGTCTGCAGTGCCGCCCCCCACGACCGCCCCGCGGCTGGCCGGGCATTGTGAGTACCCGCACCCGAACCTTGCCAAGAGGCACTCCGCGAGACGGACTGAGGCGAGGCCAACGCTGGCAGATCCTTGGCCTGCGGGGTCCCATCCCTGGCAGTATACCATGGGCACGGGCCCAGTGGGAAGCCCGGCCTCAAACGCTCGCTTGCCTCCCCATCCTTCTGCTTCTGGGGTCCTGTCCCCTGTGGCCTTTATATCAGGGACCTGAGTCCGCAGCCACACATCTCCCAACCACGCAGGCGGCAACGGTGCCTTCCGGCGCTTCGGGAAATCCTCGGAGTGAGATAAACCTGCGTGGCCAAACTGAGGTCATCCCCATCCTTGGGCGCCCCATCTTCCGGAAAGACGGAGGCGCACGCCCAGCCCCCACCCATACTTCAACTCTGCTCCCGGAATGCTCCACTGCGCCGGCGCCCCATGTTGGGATGCGTATTTTCCGTGCGATTTCCGGGCGGCCGCAACATGCCCTGGGCGAGAAAGGGCCCTGGGTCATGGAGAGCAGGGTGGTCCGCAGGGCTGACCAACGCCGGCCAATTCTCACGAGCGTTCTGCCCAAACCGATCCCGGTTTGGGCAGAACGCTCGTGAGAATTGGCCGGAAAAAGCCCGGCGAAGTCTCTTTGGGCGCCGCACCTCTGCAGGGACAACCCCCCGGGACCTGGACGGGCATGGTGAGTGCTGGCAGCCGAACCCCGCCAAGAGGCCCTCCACGAGACAGAACGCGGCGAGGCCAACGCCTGCGGATCCTCGGCCTGCGGGGGTCCCATCCCTGGCGCTATACCATAGGGCCGGGCCCATCATGAAGCCCGGGCTCCAACGCTCGCATGCTTACCCAGCCTTCTGCTTCCGGGGTCCTGTCCCTCGTGGCCAAAATATCTGGAACCCTGAGTCCCGCAGCCACGCATCTCCCAACCACGCGGGCTCCAACGGCCCCTTCCAGCGCTTAAGACAACCCACGGACTGAGATAAACCTCTGGAACCAAATTGAGGTCATCCCCATCCTTGGGCGCCCCATCCTCCCGAAAGACGGAGGCGCACGCCCTGCCGCCACCAGTCCTTCCAATCTGCTCCCGGGACGCTCCACTGCGCCGGAGCCCCCGCGTGTGCCGCGTCTTTCCCGTGCGATTTCCAGGCGGCCGCAACTTGCCCTGGGTGAGAAAGGGCCCTTTGCCATAGAGAGCATGGCGGCCCGCAGGGATGCCCAACGCCGGCAGGTTCTCACCGGCGTTCTGCCCAAACCGATCCTCGTGTGGGCCGAACGCTCGTGACAATTGGGAAGGAAAACTCCCGGCGAATTCTCTTCGGTCGCCGCATGTCTGCAGTGCCGCCCCCCACGACCGCCCCCGCGGCTGGCCGGGCATTGTGAGTGCCCGCACCCGAACCTTGCCAAGAGGCACTCCAAGAGACGGACTGAGGCGAGGCCAACGCTGGCAGATCCTTGGCCTGCGGGGTCCCATCCCTGGCAGTATACCATGGGCACGGGCCCAGTGGGAAGCCCGGGCTCAAACGCTCGCTTGCCTCCCCATCCTTCTGCTTCTGGGGTCCTGTCCCCTGTGGCCTTTATATCAGGGACCTGAGTCCGCAGCCACGCATCTCCCAACCACGCAGGCGGCAACGGTGCCTTCCGGCGCTTCGGGAAATCCTCGGAGTGAGATAAACCTGCGTGGCCAAACTGAGGTCATCCCCATCCTTGGGCGCCCCATCTTCCGGAAAGACGGAGGCGCACGCCCAGCCCCCACCCATACTTCAACTCTGCTCCCGGAATGCGCCACTGCGCCGGCGCCCCCTGGTGGGATGCGTATTTTCCGTGCGATTTCCGGGCGGCCGCAACATGCCCTGGGCGAGAAAGGGCCCTGGGTCATGGAGAGCAGGGTGGTCCGCAGGGCTGACCAACGCCGGCCAATTCTCACGAGCGTTCTGCCCAAACCGATCCCGGTTTGGGCAGAACGCTCGTGAGAATTGGCCGGAAAAAGCCCGGCGAAGTCTCTTTGGGCGCCGCACCTCTGCAGGTTCAACCCCCCGGGACCTGGACGGGCATGGTGAGTGCTGGCAGCCGAACCCCGCCAAGAGGCCCTCCACGAGACAGAACGCGGCGAGGCCAACGCCTGCGGATCCTCGGCCTGCGGGGGTCCCATCCCTGGCGCTATACCATAGGGCCGGGCCCATCATGAAGCCCGGGCTCCAACGCTCGCATGCTTACCCAGCCTTCTGCTTCCGGGGTCCTGTCCCTCGTGGCCAAAATATCTGGAACCCTGAGTCCCGCAGCCACGCATCTCCCAACCACGCGGGCGCCAACGGCCCCTTCCAGCGCTTAAGACAACCCACGGACTGAGATAAACCTCTGGAACCAAATTGAGGTCATCCCCATCCTTGGGCGCCCCATCCTCCCGAAAGACGGAGGCGCACGCCCTGCCGCCACCAGTCCTTCCAATCTGCTCCCGGGACGCTCCACTGCGCTGGAGCCCCCGCGTGGGCCGTGTCTTTCCCGTGCGATTTCCAGGCGGCTGCAACTTGCCCTGGGTGAGAAAGGGCCCTTTGCCATAGAGAGCATGGCGGCCCGCAGGGATGCCCAACGCCGGCAGGTTCTCACCGGCGTTCTGCCCAAACCGATCCCCGTGTGGGCCGAACGCTCGTGAGAATTGGGAAGGAAAACTCCCGGCGAATTCTCTTCGGTCGCCGCATGTCTGCAGTGCCGCCCCCCATGACCGCCCCGCGGCTGGCCGGGCATTGTGAGTGCCCGCACCCGAACCTTGCCAAGAGGCACTCCGCGAGACGGACTGAGGCGAGGCCAACGCTGGCAGATCCTTGGCCTGCGGGGTCCCATCCCTGGCAGTATACCATGGGCACGGGCCCAGTGGGAAGCCCGGGCTCAAACGCTCGCTTGCCTCCCCACCCTCTGCTTCTGGGGTCCTGTCCCCTGTGGCCTTTATATCAGGAACCTGAGTCCGCAGCCACGCATCTCCCAACCACGCAGGCGGCAACGGTGCCTTCCGGCGCTTCGGGAAATCCTCGGAGTGAGATAAACCTGCGTGGCCAAACTGAGGACATCCCCATCCTTGGGCGCCCCATCTTCCGGAAAGACGGAGGCGCACGCCCAGCCCCCACCCATACTTCAACTCTGCTCCCGGAATGCTCCACTGCGCCGGCGCCCCCTGGTGGGATGCGTATTTTCCGTGCGATTTCCGGGCGGCCGCAACATGCCCTGGGCGAGAAAGGGCCCTGGGTCATGGAGAGCAGGGTGGTCCGCAGGGCTGACCAACGCCGGCCAATTCTCACGAGCGTTCTGCCCAAACCGATCCCGGTTTGGGCAGAACGCTCGTGAGAATTGGCCGGAAAAAGCCCGGCGAAGTCTCTTTGGGCGCCGCACCTCTGCAGGGACAACCCCCCGCGACCTGGACGGGCATGGTGAGTGCTGGCAGCCGAACCCCGCCAAGAGGCCCTCCACGAGACAGAACGCGGCGAGGCCAACGCCTGCGGATCCTCGGCCTGCGGGGGTCCCATCCCTGGCGCTATACCATAGGGCCGGGCCCATCATGAAGCCTGGGCTCCAACGCTCGCATGCTTACCCAGCCTTCTGCTTCCGGGGTCCTGTCCCTCGTGGCCAAAATATCTGGAACCCTGAGTCCCGCAGCCACGCATCTCCCAACCACGCGGGCGCCAACGGCCCCTTCCAGCGCTTAAGACAACCCACGGACTGAGATAAACCTCTGGAACCAAATTGAGGTCATCCCCATCCTTGGGCGCCCCATCCTCCCGAAAGACGGAGGCGCACGCCCTGCCGCCACCAGTCCTTCCAATCTGCTCCCGGGACGCTCCACTGCGCCGGAGCCCCCGCATGTGCCGCGTCTTTCCCGTGCGATTTCCAGGCGGCAGCAACTTGCCCTGGGTGAGAAAGGGCCCTTTGCCATAGAGAGCATGGCGGCCCGCAGGGATGCCCAACGCCGGCAGGTTCTCACCGGCGTTCTGCCCAAACCGATCCTCGTGTGGGCCGAACGCTCGTGAGAATTGGGAAGGAAAACTCCCGGCGAATTCTCTTCGGTCGCCGCATGTCTGCAGTGCCGCCCCCCACGACCGCCCCCGCGGCTGGCCGGGCATTGTGAGTGCCCGCACCCGAACCATGCCAAGAGGCACTCCGCGAGACGGACTGAGGCGAGGCCAACGCTGGCAGATCCTTGGCCTGCGGGGTCCCATCCCTGGCAGTATACCATGGGCACGGGCCCAGTGGGAAGCCCGGGCTCAAACGCTCGCTTGCCTCCCCATCCTTCTGCTTCTGGGGTCCTGTCCCCTGTGGCCTTTATATCAGGGACCTGAGTCCGCAGCCACGCATCTCCCAACCACGCAGGCGGCAACGGTGCCTTCCGGCGTTTCGGGAAATCCTCGGAGTGAGATAAACCTGCGTGGCCAAACTGAGGTCATCCCCATCCTTGGGCGCCCCATCTTCCGGAAAGACAGAGGCGCACGCCCAGCCCCCACCCATACTTCAACTCTGCTCCCGGAATGCTCCACTGCGCCGGCGCCCCATGTTGGGATGCGTATTTTCCGTGCGATTTCCGGGCGGCCGCAACATGCCCTGGGCGAGAAAGGGCCCTGGGTCATGGAGAGCAGGGTGGTCCGCAGGGCTGACCAACGCCGGCCAATTCTCACGAGCGTTCTGCCCAAACCGATCCCGGTTTGGGCAGAACGCTCGTGAGAATTGGCCGGAAAAAGCCCGGCGAAGTCTCTTTGGGCGCCGCACCTCTGCAGGGACAACCCCCCGCGACCTGGACGGGCATGGTGAGTGCTGGCAGCCGAACCCCGCCAAGAGGCCCTCCACGAGACAGAACGCGGCGAGGCCAACGCCTGCAGATCCTCGGCCTGCGGGGGTCCCATCCCTGGCGCTATACCATAGGGCCGGGCCCATCATGAAGCCTGGGCTCCAACGCTCGCATGCTTACCCAGCCTTCTGCTTCCGGGGTCCTGTCCCTCGTGGCCAAAATATCTGGAACCCTGAGTCCCGCAGCCACGCATCTCCCAACCACGCGGGCGCCAACGGCCCCTTCCAGCGCTTAAGACAACCCACGGACTGAGATAAACCTCTGGAACCAAATTGAGGTCATCCCCATCCTTGGGCGCCCCATCCTCCCGAAAGACGGAGGCGCACGCCCTGCCGCCACCAGTCCTTCCAATCTGCTCCCGGGACGCTCCACTGCGCCGGAGCCCCCGCATGTGCCGCGTCTTTCCCGTGCGATTTCCAGGCGGCAGCAACTTGCCCTGGGTGAGAAAGGGCCCTTTGCCATAGAGAGCATGGCGGCCCGCAGGGATGCCCAACGCCGGCAGGTTCTCACCGGCGTTCTGCCCAAACCGATCCTCGTGTGGGCCGAACGCTCGTGAGAATTGGGAAGGAAAACTCCCGGCGAATTCTCTTCGGTCGCCGCATGTCTGCAGTGCCGCCCCACACGACCGCCCCCGCGGCTGGCCGGGCATTGTGAGTGCCCGCACCCGAACCTTGCCAAGAGGCACTCCGCGAGACGGACTGAGGCGAGGCCAACGCTGGCAGATCCTTGGCCTGCGGGGTCCCATCCCTGGCAGTATACCATGGGCACGGGCCCAGTGGGAAGCCCGGGCTCAAACGCTCGCTTGCCTCCCCATCCTTCTGCTTCTGGGGTCCTGTCCCCTGTGGCCTTTATATCAGGGACCTGAGTCCGCAGCCACGCATCTCCCAAACACGCAGGCGGCAACGGTGCCTTCCGGCGTTTCGGGAAATCCTCGGAGTGAGATAAACCTGCGTGGCCAAACTGAGGTCATCCCCATCCTTGGGCGCCCCATCTTCCGGAAAGACGGAGGCGCACGCCCAGCCCCCACTCATACTTCAACTCTGCTCCCGGAATGCGCCACTGCGCCGGCGCCCCCTGGTGGGATGCGTATTTTCCGTGCGATTTCCGGGCGGCCGCAACATGCCCTGGGCGAGAAAGGGCCCTGGGTCATGGAGAGCAGGGTGGTCCGCAGGGCTGACCAACGCCGGCCAATTCTCACGAGCGTTCTGCCCAAACCGATCCCGGTTTGGGCAGAACGCTCGTGAGAATTGGCCGGAAAAAGCCCGGCGAAGTCTCTTTGGGCGCCGCACCTCTGCAGGGTCAACCCCCCGGGACCTGGACGGGCATGGTGAGTGCTGGCAGCCGAACCCCGCCAAGAGGCCCTCCACGAGACAGAACGCGGCGAGGCCAACGCCTGCGGATCCTCGGCCTGCGGGGGTCCCATCCCTGGCGCTATACCATAGGGCCGGGCCCATCATGAAGCCCGGGCTCCAACGCTCGCATGCTTACCCAGCCTTCTGCTTCCGGGGTCCTGTCCCTCGTGGCCAAAATATCTGGAACCCTGAGTCCCGCAGCCACGCATCTCCCAACCACGCGGGCGCCAACGGCCCCTTCCAGCGCTTAAGACAACCCACGGACTGAGATAAACCTCTGGAACCAAATTGAGGTCATCCCCATCCTTGGGCGCCCCATCCTCCCGAAAGACGGAGGCGCACGCCCTGCCGCCACCAGTCCTTCCAATCTGCTCCCGGGACGCTCCACTGCGCCGGAGCCCCCGCGTGTGCCGCGTCTTTCCCGTGCGATTTCCAGGCGGCCGCAACTTGCCCTGGGTGAGAAAGGGCCCTTTGCCATAGAGAGCATGGCGGCCCGCAGGGATGCCCAACGCCGGCAGGTTCTCACCGGCGTTCGGCCCAAACCGATCCCCGTGTGGGCCGAACACTCGTGAGAATTGGGAAGGAAAACTCCCGGCGAATTCTCTTCGGTCGCCGCATGTCTGCAGTGCCGCCCACCACGACCGCCCCGCGGCTGGCCGGGCATTGTGAGTGCCCGCACCCGAACCTTGCCCAGATGCACTCCGCGAGACGGACTGAGGCGAGGTCAACGCTGGCAGATCCTTGGCCTGCGGGGTCCCATCCCTGGCAGTATACCATGGGCACGGGCCCAGTGGGAAGCCCGGGCTCAAACGCTCGCTTGCCTCCCCATCCTTCTGCTTCTGGGGTCCTGTCCCCTGTGGCCTTTATATCAGGGACCTGAGTCCGCAGCCACGCATCTCCCAACCACGCAGGCGGCAACGGTGCCTTCCGGCGCTTCGGGAAATCCTCGGAGTGAGATAAACCTGCGTGGCCAAACTGAGGTCATCCCCATCCTTGGGCGCCCCATCTTCCGGAAAGACGGAGGCGCACGCCCAGCCCCCACCCATACTTCAACTCTGCTCCCGGAATGCTCCACTGCGCCGGCGCCCCCTGGTGGGATGCGTATTTTCCGTGCGATTTCCGGGCGGCCGCAACATGCCCTGGGCGAGAAAGGGCCCTGGGTCTTGGAGAGCAGGGTGGTCCGCAGGGCTGACCAACGCCGGCCAATTCTCACGAGCGTTCTGCCCAAACCGATCCCGGTTTGGGCAGAACGCTCGTGAGAATTGGCCGGAAAAAGCCCGGCGAAGTCTCTTTGGGCGCCGCACCTCTGCAAGGTCAACCCCCCGGGACCTGGACGGGCATGGTGAGTTCTGGCAGCCGAACCCCGCCAAGAGGCCCTCCACGAGACAGAACGCGGTGAGGCCAACGCCTGCGGATCCTTGGCCTGCGGGGGTCCCATCCCTGGCGCTATACCATAGGGCCGGGCCCATCATGAAGCCCGGGCTCCAACGCTCGCATGCTTACCCAGCCTTCTGCTTCCGGGGTCCTGTCCCTCGTGGCCAAAATATCTGGAACCCTGAGTCCCGCAGCCACGCATCTCCCAACCACGCGGGCGCCAACGGCCCCTTCCAGCGCTTAAGACAACCCACGGACTGAGATAAACCTCTGGAACCAAATTGAGGTCATCCCCATCCTTGGGCGCCCCATCCTCCCGAAAGACGGAGGCGCACGCCCTGCCGCCACCAGTCCTTCCAATCTGCTCCCGGGACGCTCCACTGCGCCGGAGCCCCCGCGTGTGCCGCGTCTTTCCCGTGCGATTTCCAGGCGGCCGCAACTTGCCCTGGGTGAGAAAGGGCCCTTTGCCATAGAGAGCATGGCGGCCCGCAGGGATGCCCAACGCCGGCAGGTTCTCACCGGCGTTCTGCCCAAACCGATCCCCGTGTGGGCCCAACGCTCGTGAGAATTGGGAAGGAAAACTCCCGGCGAATTCTCTTCGGTCGCCGCATGTCTGCAGTGCCGCCCCCCACGACCGCCCCCGCGGCTGGCCGGGCATTGTGAGTGCCCGCACCCGAACCTTGCCAAGAGGCACTCCGCGAGACGGACTGACGCGAGGCCAACGCTGGCAGATCCTTGGCCTGCGGGGTCCCATCCCTGGC
>NW_028133569.1:0-23073 GCF_964662115.1 Mustela nivalis
CGTGGGTTGTATCTGTCAACCCACCTGTCTGTCAGACTCCTGGCAGGAAAAGGACCAGACACATAATTTGAGAAAGATTGGATAAAGAGATTATGTTCCAAGCTAGGGGCAGGGCTTAGGGAATTAACAAGGGATAATGCAGTACCTGAGGGCCAAGCATCCTGAGGCCTGATATCATCAGACCAAGAGAGGGGAGCTGAACAAAGGAGGCTGCATTGGGCAGAGGTTGTGGCCAGCCCAAAAGGAAGGGGCCAGAGAATAAGTCTTCAGCTTCAACTTCACCCCTTCCTGCCCTGTCTGTGCTCCCTCCATTAGGCAAACCAAACTTGAGCCAGTGGATCACCCATTTACGTATGGAGGGAAAGTGTCCTCCTTATGGCACACTTTGCCTCAAAACTGAATTTGTGTTGTGTTGTGGCTTGTCCGATGAGCTGGAATTGTTCACCCACTGTGCCCCTTGAGTGACTCCAGACCCTCAGTGGACCTTACTGCTGGCAACTTCCTCACCAAGGAACCATATGGACCTGTTTGAATGAACTGGGCTCAGACCTATGGAGAGTACTAGTCTTGATCCTTAACTGGCATGACCACTTTGACACCCTTTTACTAAGTTTTTCAAAAAATACCTTGACATTTCTGAGAGCAGCTCTGTGGATTTACTCACTGGTGTGTGTTCATTTGCCTGGTAGGTTCACAAACTCAGTTTTTGCTTTAACTCTAATGGCCATTGTTTTACACGGTTCAGCCTCTCAGGGCACAGAACAGGGTCAGAAAGAGTAAAGGGTGGATCTGGGGTGGGTAGACATAGCTATTCAGAGTGGATACTGGGGGGAAAGTTCAGTAGACAAAGAAACTGAAAGAGAAGACAAGCAGGGAAGAGCTGAAATGATGTTCCTGAAATGATGGGACAAGTTCATAAACTCTTGTGTTCCCCAAAGCTATCTTTGGCACTTTAAGTCCAATCTCCGACCCCACTCTTCCTAAGGCTGGCTTTTCAGCTCTGTCTGGATTCCCATGCAATTGTTCCTTCAAGCACCGAGATATCAATAACACTAGACACCTTGACTGTGTCTCTTGAGTTTCCCAACCAAAGAGCTATTCTCCTCACCTGGTGTCTTTCTCCGACTCCTCCCAGGGACCCAGTGGGCTACAGTTTTGAGGGGTTAAATGTAGGTCCTTCAACAGTTAGGATGCCCCTTCTCCACAGAAGTCATCAAAGAGGTGGGTCCCCCACCCCTTTATACTCTATCTCCCAGAAACTTCCATACCAGGCTGTACAGGTATTTAGGAAGTTCTTTATTGAAGACTTAGGATAAATCTTAAAAGGAAATTATAACATAGAAAAAGACCAGTTAAAGTTCTTAATAACTTAATCTTTCCCCATGTCATCCAAATACAAATGCAGTAGGGCTTCTTTTCAACTCCATCTTGGGAGCCAAACTCAAGAGGAAAGGAGCCTGCTTTTATTTTAACAGTTGCCCTTTGGTTACCATAACAGATCAGTCTGGAAAGGCCAGGATTAAATGTTGTTGTTCTCCTGCCAGGGAAAGGGATGGGGAGTGGAGAGGGCGTAGTCACCCTCCTCTAGTTACACTTATAAGAAGGTCCAGAACGTGTGGTCAACCTAAGAGAAGTTTGGCTCTTACAACCAAAAGCCACTGTGGGCCACTGGGGTCCAGCCAAAGACCACACTAAATATGTCCTCCTAAATCAGAATCAGCCTCCAGGCAGCAAGACAAGAGGGGAAAAGGGGGATCAGTAACACAGTACAGTCAACTCAGGACTGAGGGCAAGGAGGAGTTAACTTAAGTAGACACATGCACTATTTAATCTGCAATTGGAAATGCTACAGCCAAAACATGTGGAAAGCAGCTCTGTGAGCAATATTTTACAGTTTTCATCAAAGAAACTCTGCTGCCTGCCTCTCTTGGGCTCATTTCCAGGAGAGAAAAAAGGAAAAGCATGCAGGGATGCCCTCTGTGTCCTTGACTCGGGGGTGTGTGTGTATGTGTGTGTGCACGCGCGCACGCACGAGCGCATGTGTTTTGGGGGGGGGGGGGGGGGAAGGGGGAGGAGTGAGAATCACTCCAAAGAAGACAACGCCAAGAGAGGATGCATCCAAACCATGTTAGAGAAGGAAAGGAGTCCTGGCAGTGGGGTGAGCTGTACAACCTGCTCCATGGGGAACTTTCTCAAAGATCTTATAACCCTACTGTAAGCAGTAACATCACCTACCCAAAACCAACTTCATTTAAGATGACCACTGGGTGGGACCCATTGGCAAAGCAGGGAGTCATCTAGAAACCTAAAAATGGGCCTAATATCTCCTCCTAAATTCCACTTCTTTCCACTGCTTTCCTCCATGCCCCCAAATCCCCACTAGGAGATTCACCTCTGTCCACAGATACTCTTCTGCTCCAATGCAAATCTCACTTCTACAAGTCTGTATAGGTGATTCTCAAACTTCAGCATGAGTCTGCGGGAGGGCTTGTAGAATCGTGAGGTGCTGGGCCCCAACCACCAGAGTTTCTTACAGCAGAAACATGGATCTGGAGTGGTGCCCAGGAATTTGCATTTCTACAAGCTCCCTGGGGATGCTGCCAGTGCTGGTCCAAAGACCACTTGCTGAGAACCACTGCCCACGTTGAGAGAGTGCTGAGAGACACCGCTGGTTTCACTGAAGCCATTTCTGTTATTTGATAGGGAGCAGACATGCAAGAAGGGATAGGACACAGGAGCTGTAACATTTGACAGAGGAAAGCAGGAAAGGTGTCCTTGGGGGAGGTACGCCACCCAGCAGTGAGCCCCTCCCACTGGACCACCAGCCTGTGCCAGCAAATCCTCAAAAGCTGGGAGAGCACGGTGGGAAATCAAATGGGATATGATGGTGGGAGAGGGGGGGATCTTCACTCCTTTCCTTTGGTGGTGGGGGACAAGGCCAGGCCCCTCCAAAGCAGGAGGGCAACCTGCAGTGCCACCTGAAGTCTCCAACTTGGCAGGTGTGGAATAGCCCCACAGCGGGGCTTAAGGGCTCCTGGTTCCTTTCCTTTTATGTTTACTGTTCACATGCAAAGCTGCTTCTCCATACTCAGCCCTGTTTACCCGAACACTGCAAATGAGGGGCCCTGCATGTGACTTTGAGACATCTGTTTTCTCTTTGCATGTTCTCATTCTGATTCCTCTCTCCCCTCTCCTTGTCTTTCTCTATCACAATGCTGTTTCCCAGAAATAGAATTCTGACAAGCTCCAGGAAAATCCGAGGGTCCACTCAGTTTAAACTACAATTGAAAATCTTCCTGCTTCCACTCTGAAAAGGAGAGCACGTGTTTTTAGGAATTGAAGACAAAAGGGGCACCCCCTCCCCCCAACCACACAGTTCTGCAGGATTGTTTCGGGACTGCAATTAGAAAGAGCTCTTTGGATTTTAAAAATGGATTTCTAAATAATACATGTGGTGATGTTTTTTGTTTTTTGGTTTTTTCATTTGTTTTTTGTTTGTGTGGTTTTTTTTTTCCAGAAAGAATAGCTTTCAAAGGTCCAGTTAGCTATGCCTTTGCATATTAAGGAATGCCTTAATACTCAAAAGTATTCTATGGATCAGGCCAGGAGTAAGGACAGAAACTTAAAAGACTGGAAATAATCAGCTGACCAGTGAAAGATATTAATCATGGTTTGATACTTCTACAAAGAAGGCAGCGTTGCTCTAAGTACTGATGCTAAAATGCCTAGTGCAAAAGACTGTGGCTTAATGGAAAGTAGAATGGCCTGGAACAGAGATGGACAAAGATATGCCTGCTTTAGTCAGTGGCTTTTTGGATGCAGTTTGTTTGGGGCAGCTCTTTAAGGAGAGTAAACTAAAACTGTGAGTCCACACTCCCCAACCCCTACCCTCAGACCCCGCAGAGTTCCTCTGTGACCTGATGGTCTGCTTGTCCCTGCTTTAAGCATCTGCAGGGATTTCCTTTGGCAGCCCTGTCCACCAACCCCCCTCCTCTCACCAACCCACCAGGTTAGTTTTGTTCATAGCAGGCTTGCTCGTGGCTCAGAGCATGTACACGGGCACACGCACACACAGACCAGCTATCTTTCCCCATCCTCGCTAAGCTGCAGGCATCATGAGATGTGTTCAAATAACAAAATCACTGTTCTGTGTATTTCTTGGCATTTACAGCAACACCTTGTCAGGTTTCCCCAAACCCATAAATACTCCGTCACAAAGGTCCCCCTTTATAGCCCAGTGTGGAGGAACTCAGCCATCTGCTTTCAGCTTTCAACCGTTTTCACTTATCTTCCACTTTGTTTTATGGGAAGGGATTAGGCCTGGATTTCCGTAGGTGCCCGGGTTTCATTCCACCGCCTGTCAGTTCTTCCATCTCTGGCCACATGTGTAGGCTGATAAGCAGAGCTCAGACACTCATCCTGTCTAACCAATGGGTCCCTGTCAAGGAACTTTAATTCGGTGTCACCCATATTATGAAGTATATCTTTTACCCTTTGGGGAAGAAAGAATGAAAGAAGAGAAAAGGAGGAAAGGAGAGGGGAGGACAGGAGAGGAAAGGAGATGGGAGGGGAGGGGAGGGGAGAAGAGGGGAGGGGAGGGGAGGGAATGGCGAAGGGGAAGGAAATGGGGAATGGGTAAGAGGAAAGAGGAAGGAGAAGAGAGAAAAGAAAAAGAGGAAAGGAAAAAAGAAAAGAAAAGAAAAGAAATGAAAAGAAAAGAAAAGAAAAGAAAAGAAAAGAAAAGAAAAAAGGAGCTCTGCCCTGAAATGACATAGTCAAATGTGGCAGTTCAGGGAAGCACAACAGCTGCGGAACCCCTAAACGTGAAAGGACACTCCACCCATGGATGGTTCTTAGGTTCTGAGTGAACAGAGCAGCTGCACACACTTTCGGAAAAATAAGGAGATTCTGAAATAGATCGGACTCTTGTCCTTGAAAGAGGTGGAGGAGGGGAGATCAAATCTACCACGTGGGTGCAAGGCAGGTGCCTTTGTGGAAGGGAGAGTTCTGCAACAGCCTACAGAGCGGTTCCCGAAGTGTGGTACCCAGATCTGCTGCAGCTGCGTCACCTGCGCATGTGTCAGAAAGGCACATGCTCAGCCCCACCCCAGACCTGGTTACCAGAAGCTGCATTTCATATGCTCTCCGGGTGACTGGGAGGAGCCCTGGCTTAGTGGTCTGCATAGGGGTGGCGCACATTGGCCCCATGTAACCAGCAGTCTGCATGGGGTAACAGGGCAGAGACCCGCCTGGTCCTAGACCGGTGGCAAACTGGGTCAGTCACTTTACTGCTTGGGACAACTGTAGAAGATCCCTGGTTTTCCAGATTCCATGGAATCATCTCCAGATTCCAGATGGA
Source organism: Mustela nivalis (assembly GCF_964662115.1). NCBI lineage: Eukaryota > Metazoa > Chordata > Mammalia > Carnivora > Mustelidae > Mustela > Mustela nivalis. Next base: position 5,360 of record NW_028133569.1, read on the forward strand.
ATCATCTGGAACATCATCAGGTCCCCCCCGCCACCTAGGATCCTGACATGAGCATGGAGTGCAGCCTGGGCATCAGGATTTTTTAAAGCTTCTGGAGTGATCATGGTATGAAGCTAAGGTTGAAAACAGGAGCACTTGATGACACTTAAGGTCTTGCTAGCTCTAAAACCCAATTATCTTGCCAATTCCATGTCTCTAGATAAGTAGTAGAAGTTTAAAAAAAATTAAATTAAACCAAATTTAAACCTAAACCTAGGATCTGCCCTAAGTCTTGATTTGTTTTACTATATCCCTGATTTAAGTAAGTTTAAAAATAATAATTAGTGAAAGCTCCGATTAATTAGTTTCCAGTTAATTGAAGCCTTATTCTAATATATTTCTTTTAGTGGATTTCATACTTCATATGGAAAGTTTCATGCCATGGACTCTGTTTCTCAATAGATCTCCACTCTCAAATTTTATTTAAGCAAGTGGATGACTTATCTATTTTTTGCTTTGAAGTTAAAGTATAAATGTATAGTGAGTTCTATCCTCTCATACCAACCTAGGATCTTTTTCAAAACCACATAGTCATTGAAGTTAGAAGAAGATATTTTAAAATAAAGATGAGCTGTTTTCAGTCCCCCTTCTGAACCATTCCATTGCATTTCATCCCTTCCTATGTGCATCTCTTGCAATTTTATTTGGGGAAAGACACTGTGGTTTGGGTTTCCATAGATTGACCTATTTAGCTTCCCCACTTTGGATAAGTTTGGCTAGGTGAATCAATTTGTATAGTCTCCTCTGAATTGTCACTCTTAGTGACAAGCGAAAAATTGAAATTTGCAAGCCATTAGCTGTTAAGATGGCACGCAAGATTTTAAGATTTATTAGGGGGAAAAAGGGAAAGAAAAACTCAATTGGCCAGATTAACAGTCCTTTTTTTTTTTTTTTAAGATCTATATATACATCGTGTATTTTTAAGCATTTTTTGATAAATTTAATAGGAAAGAATGCATCTCAGCCTTAAGCAAAACTGGAAACTTGTCCATGGAGCCATCAGAAACCAGCAGCCCCTCCCAGTTTCTCTCTCAGACCCCCCCCCCATTTGTGGGAGGTCTGCTCTCTCTAAGCACCTGCTTCATCCTTCTATGTCCAAGGCCCAGATTTTTCTGATTGACAGAAAATGGTAACCTACCATTTTGAGTTTGTAACACTCAAACATGAGCAAATGATCCCTAATTAACATGACTCTTTTGGTCTTCGTTCTAAAAACCCACAAGAGAGGATGTGATGGCCCAGCACAAGTTGTGTCCATACCCGTTTCAGTCTGTGGCCACAGATGGGTAGAAAGATATTCACTACAAATATGGTTGTCATCACTCACCATATTGAGAACAAGAATTAAAGCTCAGAGAAAGGGGAACATCAGGAACTGGGCAGATTCCCCAAAAGGAGTTTTCAACCATTACTCCCTTATTTGGATAGAGTTTCATCAGTATGTTCTCTGAGCCCCACTATTATTCCTTCAAGTTGGGCTTTTGTCAGGACTGTCAGAGATATGGCCCCCACACACCCAATCCTTCCCATGCCTCACCAAGCAGAGATAGACACAACAGACGATCCTGTGTTCTTTATCATCTCAAGCACAACTTACATGACAATGACATATGGTTATCCCCAATATCTATTCCGTTTTCTCCTATAAAATTAGAACTAGTGGTTAGGCAGATGGCCAGAAACGTAATAAAGATTACATTTCTTAGCCTCCCTTACTTCTAGGTATGACCATTTCACTACAGCCAACCAGTTATAAGCAAAAATGTTAAGTGCAACTTTCAAGCCATGTTCATAGAGGAAAGGGGCTCTCCCTCGCCTCTTCCTTCTTTTTCCACCCTACTGCTAAGAACATGAGCATGGGGGCCAGGTATCTTGGATCATGAAGATCAGGGAATGCTGGCAGAGCAACAACACAAAAGGAGCCTGGGCCCCAGTGATGTCAGAGGGCAGAGCTGCCATATCGGCTGACCATTTACATGAGAGATACATAGCGGTCTACCTGGGTTAAACCACTTTTATTTTTTGTGTCTGTTGTACACAACATTAACTATGCCCTAACTAATACTGCTTGTACAGTCATAAGCTTCCAGAATTTTAGTGTGATCTTGTAATCTAGAAAGTATCCAACCCAACCCTTCATAGTACAAATGAAGAAAGATTTAGTGACTAGGAAGAGAGAGTGAATGCCTCATTGCACATCTGGGATCTGACCTCGTTCTTCTGACCCCTTCTGACACCCCTTCCGGCCGCAGAACTTTCTATCTGATACACCGTTCTTCTCCATTAAAAAGGTAGTGAATATTCAGCAATATATGATCAAATTTGGTGTTTTAAAAACTTCTTCCTACATACAAGATAATGTGTACATGAAACAGCAGCAGTTCCCCTTCTATACAAGGAACAAAGAGTTCGGTTCTGGGTCCGCCTACTTTCATTTCTTTACAGCTCATACTTTGAATCCTCACTGTATCTGCACTCCGTCAAAGCCAGATATAGCAGAAGGTGGGTGCCATGGGAGATACAGGAAGACACTGAATCTCCCTAGGCCTCCCTTCTTCCCTTGAAAAATAAAATTAGACAAATCCGTTCACCTCTGAAATTCTGAAGTTCTGTTAAGTGCGTGTAGGCTCTCCAGTCTGATCCTGACAAAAATGTGATTTCCTTGGAAATCACTTCCCACTTTCAAAAGACAGTACTAACCTTTCAAACATAAAGGCTTTAAGCGCCATGTATCCCATGCTTCCCACACCACCCAGGCCTCAAGAAGACCCTTTGTGTGCACAGGAGATGGCTTACGGTAGGGGAAGTACCATGACCAACTGTTCACAATCAGCACTTGTTGTGCTAACCTGTTATTTGCCCTTTCCCTTTTATGGAGTAGACAAAGACAGCTGGGTCCCCTGTGCCCGAGAGTGCATCTTAGAAATCTGGACCTACAGAAGCGAAGGCAGACAGGGAAGATTAATGGTGATACTGCTCTTACACTTAACTTCACTGAGGCCTTCTTGGTGTTTATGAGCCAGGAACTTGGATTTGAACTCCCTTCTTCACCCACTTTGTGGGGACGGAAAGGCACGTATAGAACCCCCAAACACCCACAATCTGATCATACCCCACCTGGGACCCATCGCTTGCTTTTTGAAATCAAAAAGAGAAAAGAGCAAAGAGTATAGAAGGAAAACCAAACCAGAACACAATGGGGTGTGTGTGTGTGTGTGTGTGTGTGTGTACATACACATACATGTATGTGTGTATACATACATATACATACATATACATATATATTTTTTCCGTGTGTGTGTGTGTGTATATATATTCATCTACTTCTTGCCTTTAAAATAATAATTAAGTGGTGCCTGGGTGGCTCAGTCACTTGGGCGTCTGCCATCGGCTCAGGCCATGATCCTGGAGTCCCAGGATGGAGCCCCACATGGGGTTTCAGCTGAGCAGTGAGTCTGCTTCTCCCTCTGACCCTCCCCCTTCTCATGCTCTCTCTCTGTCTCTCTCTCATTTTCTCTCTCTCTCAAATAAACAAATAAAATCTTTTTAAAAGTTAATTAACTGATGAATTAATTAATTTAAAATTATGCCATTACTAATCTAAAATCAAATTTTGCCTCTCTTTTACTTCTTTGCTGCCCAGACTTTAGCTCATCACTGGAGTGTCCTGTCACTTGCTACAAAAAAATCCAGACCGGAGTTTGCCACTTAGTCTTAAGGTCAGCTGGAACATAGACATCCACTGGTGAAGCCACTCTGTGGGCCCCAGGTACCAGTGGGTATCACCATCCCCTGCTTCTGGAAGGAAGAGCCTGTAACAATGTCGCCTCAGAGGACTGCTAGAATCGCCGGTTATCTTTCACTTAGGAGCTGCTTTTCTTCCAGCATATTTGCCACCCTATTGTTCACATTCTGGGAAATTCATAATCAAGATAATAAATTTCCTTCCAAGTTCCTGTTTTTGAATGTTCTCCATTTTAAAGAACACGGGTTCCTGTTCTAGGAACTATTGGTTGTTTCTAACCCTGGTTTTCTCTACGTATTTCTGAAAAACTTTAAAAATCCAAAGTGGAATTGATGAGGTTGTCTTTCTCCTTTGCCACATAGAGTTTCTCCGAAATGAGCCACCATTTCTATGCCTCATAGATACTCAGGTTTTCCCTTAAAAAAATAAATGCAAGACCTCCTTTGCAAAGGGCAGCTCAAGGTCAAAACATGGGCCAGGAAGATTTTTATGTTTGTGAGCTGGATCAAGACTTCGGTCTACTGAGCCAGTCGGAGCCTGCATTTATACTAGTAGGTGGGGGCCCGGCCAGTGGCGGGGGATGGGAGGAGGTGGGGGGCAGTGCAGCCCCTGCCCTCCCAGTTTCTGCTCCAACCCCTGGCCCCTGCTCCACCCATTGACACCAACTGCAAATAACTGTGAATTACAATCTTTTCCCCATAAGAAATTCTCTTTAAGAAAAAAGATTATTCTTGGGACGCCTGGGTGGCTCAGTTGGTTAAGCAGCTACCTTTGGCTCAGGTCATGATCCCAGCGACCTGGGATGGAGTCCCACATCAGGCTCCTTGCTCGGCGGGGAGCCTGCTTCTCCCTCTGCCTCTGCCTGCCTCTCTGTCTGCCTGTGCTCACTCGCTCTCTCTCCCTCTGTCTCTGATAAATAAATAAATAAAATCTTTAAAAAAAAAAAAAAAAAGATTATTCTTTATCCACTTGAGATAGCCACGTCGTCAGGGACGCCTGGCTGGCTCAGTGGGTTAAGCCGCTGCCTTCGGCTCAGGTCATGATCTCAGGGTCCTGGGATCGAGTCCCGCATCAGGCTCTCTGCTCAGTAGGGAGCCTGCTTCCCTCTCTCTCTCTCTCTCTCTGTCTGCCTCTCTGTCTACTTGTGATTTCTCTCTGTCCAATAAATAAATAAAATCTTTTAAAATAAAAAAAATAAAAAAAAATAAAAAACCAAAGAGATAGCCACGTCAAATTTCAAAAGTTAATGGGTTAAAGAGTGCTGAGGATACAAAAAACAATCAGCAGACAATGGTAATTAAACCAGAACCAAATTACTAATTAAGAATAGACCCAGAAAAACAAAACTTGCTTCAGCCAAATTGAGATCTATACGAGTTACAAGTTGAATCTGTGACATTTAGCCTTTCGACGTAAGTCACTACACAATCGGGAAAAGAGCCTGCTGAGGACAAACAGCTCCCGGGATGCCCCCAGGCTGTCCTGCAGCCAGATTCTAACACCTCCATCAGGGCAACATTGTAAAATGGGTGGATAGCATACTCAAATAGCCTCCACTTCCATAAATTCAACCCTGCCAGTATTTGCGAACACGAGTTCTGACAATCATGTCATAAATAAAAATTTTGCAAGCCTCTATCTCTTCTTTAAACTTGGCCATGGACCATAAAAAAAATTATGAAGTTACATCTCTCCAAAATGTGCATAGTCTCCAGGGCCACCAGAGCCTTAGCAGGTGAAAGAGGAAGGCGCATGACCTCTGGAGGCTGAGGCAGGCTTTCCCCCACCAGCTTTGCCCTTAGAATAAAAACTTAGACGCCTGCCTCGCCTTCCCAAAGATGCTGCTTGAAGTCCCAATTCATAAGTCATCTGAGAACTGGATGATGACATAAAAACTATGGTATGTCCCTTCGGTATCCCATATATCTAATTATCTCATTTGATGCCTCAAACTCAGTTTGTAATGTTGCAAACAAGTTCAGTGAGCCCAAATGATTAATTCAAACGGTACTGGGCTAGCAAACACAGAAGCAGAACTCACATTCACACTCGGGTCCTCTGGCTCCCAAGTCTGTGCTCTTTACACTAAACGATGCTTTGTTCTCATCCCAAAAACCTCAAAATGCTGTGTCCTGTTTTAAGGAAGAAAGCTAAAATATTGGAGTTCTGTTAACACATGTTCAATGCTGTGGGCAGAAGCTTAAGGTAAGTTTCTTGCTATCCCAGCATTGGACCACTCAAGGCCTGGATCCTCAAATCAAGGAATAATGAGAATATACTATTTTTACACTTAAGAGAAAAAGGCTTCGAACACTTCTTGGGACGCAGATGTGGCATCCATACCACCCGTGCTTTTGTTCCTTCTAAAAGTTAGCACACCATCCCTAAAGATCTCTTATACATCTGTTTACAAGTAGCTATGAATTCAAATCAAGTGGCAATCTTGGATCCAGCTGTTGCTTCTCCAGCTCACAAAACTCTCCACAAGCCACCCCCTCCCAGGGCGCTAAATTACTACCTCCATCCTCTTCGTTTAACCTCAAACTGGGTCACCTTCTAATCAAGAAAAATTAATGACTAGCAACATATTTTTCTCTTCCTCTTAATTAGAGTAATTCTACCCTGGCAGAAACTCTCGGGCTGAAATGATGCTAATGACAAAGTTTTAATTCAGAGAAAAGGGAAAAGCCATCCAAAGTAACCAGCCCCTGCTATGCCTGGTTAACGCCTAGTCAAAGACCAGACCCGCGGCCTGTTTACTATGACATGAATGGGGCTTCAGCTCCGGGGACCCCCACCCTCCGCCAAGGCCCAGAGCCGTACTGCACATGGTCACACGTGTCTGTAAAATTTTCAGAAGTAAGACATTTTAACCACAATTGATTAAGATTAATCTCTTTCCACTCTAAGTTTCCCTCAGCCATACTTCCCCTCAGATTAGGTGGTACTAGAGTGACTGCTGGCATTTTTGGAATCCAGACAAGGGGCAGTGTGGAATTCATTTGGTTTGGGTTTAGAGACATGTCTGTCTGTAGCTCGCAGTCATTTCCATGTATAGCTAGGTTAGCACCGGCCGTCCTGGTATACAGAGGGCTTTCATGAATCCTGCTCCCACCCATAGGGCCCACTCACCAGTGCCGCAGAGGGGAAGGGCCAGAGATCACACTGCGTTCTGTCTTTGTCGCCCATATTGCACAAAGTACTTTAACCCCCTCAGAGCCTCAATGCCTCATCTGTAAAATGAGGATATAATATTGCCATCTCAAATAATGACATGATTAACTAAAATCGATTATTATTGGGGCACCTGGGTGGCCCAGATGGTTAAGCATCTGCCTTCAGCTCGGATCAGGATCTCTGGGTCCTGACATAGAACCCCAAGTCTCTCTCCTGGCTCAGTGGGGAGTCTGCTTCTCCCTCTCCCTCTGCCCCTTCCCCTCTCTCTCTGTGTCTCTGTCTCAAATGAATAAATTTTTTAAGATCTTTAAAAATAAATAAGTAAGTAGGTAAAATTGAGTATTATTAACACTAGCATTACTCTGTAACAGGCACAGTATTAAGTGCTTAACATACATTACCTCAATTAAGCCCAGACTCAGAGAAATTAGATAATTTATCCAAAGTCACACAACTGATAAACTAAGGAACCAAAAGATGAATATATGCAGTCTTTCAACCACCATGCTACAGAGGGGCTCAACCTAGATGCTTAGTGTTACCCTTAATGCCTAACATTTATAGGAATGTGGGCCAAGTCAAGACCAGGCACTCACAGGAGAGTGATGGCAGCCAAGGTCATGTGGGGGATGGGGATTATACAGGACAGACAGAAGGTCAAGGCTATAGTCCAAGGAGCATGATAGGGATCATAGCCTGCAGGGAAACACCAGTGCCAACCTGCATCTTAGGCATATTTCATATATTTAAATTAGGACTCTTACATATATATTAAACCAGCAAAAAAAAAAAAAACAGTTTGAAAATAAAATAATAATATTCAACGCTGGCAACATTTTGCCCACCTGCTACATTCATTTATTCATGTCAAGTATGTAAATTGCTATACTCCTGGAAAGCAATTTGACAACATATATCCGAAACCGTGAAAATATTCATACCCTTTGACACATTAATCCCAGTGCTAGAAAAGTCTCCTAAAGAGATCTTTGAAAGAAAGCAAAAGATCTATTTACACAAAGATGCTCACGACAATGATATTTGTGATTCTGAAATTCTGGAAGCCTCTGAAATGACCAAAGAGGGGAATTGATAGGTAAGTGATAGCACTCCACCTTGATGAGCTCCTTAAAATGATTCAAGGGGTCTGTGCAGAACATGGACAAGCACATCACACATGCAAAAGGTCTCCACAACAATTGTGCTATTTTTTGCAACTGTAGATCTGTACCGACGATGGCAGGAAGCAAAACCAAACAAACACCTTAGGGTGAGGCATTGTGGGAGATCTCATTCTCCTTACACCTCGGAGTGTCCTTCTGGTGATGTTAAAGCTAGAGGGCAGCAGAGCCACCAAAGGCTCACATAGGTAACAGCAGGGGTCGTGGGGCTAGAGAACAGAGCCGGTCAAGGACGATGGACAATTCCAGAAATAGCTCAGCCTTGGTCCACCAGCCAAACCAGGACTCTATCTTTTTCCCATCAGCAGGACCCAAATTGCTCTCAGTCTGTTTCCTTCAATGTGCTGTTGTACTTCAATACACTATTATCTTTTGGGGAACAACCTCATTGGACTATTGGGAGGGTCCATTCAGATAATGCTGTGTCATTTCAATTAAGAACATCTTTCTAGCATCTGTCCAAAGATGACTGAGCCCTCTGACTCTTGACTTCTGCTCAAGTCATGATCTCAGGGTCATGAGCTCAGCTGGGAGTCTGCTGAAAATTCTCTACCTCTGTCCCTACCCTCCCACCACCACCCCTGCTCATGAGTGTGTGCACTCTCTTTCTCTAAAATAAATAAATAAATATTAAAACTTTTTTTTTAAAGACATCAGATAGTCAACGTACAGCTCCAACCTTCCATTCCAGATCTTGGGGTGGAACAAATTTACCAGCTAGCACCTAAGTCTCCAGCTTTGAGTGCCCATAGGTAATGGTCTGGCTGCCTGACGAGTGTTGCAAAGCACAGGCTCAAGTTAAGTCACTGACTGTCGGGGTCATCCTCCTGCTCTTACTGTCTCCAGTGTTCTCTCTCCTGGACACCCACCCTCGTCAGGACCAAGAAAACAAATTCCTCAATTCTCCCTCTTGAGTCACCATCAAAAGGAAGAAATACCATTCTCCTGCCCAGTTACCCTGGACTTGCACCATGGCAGGTGCAGGAAATACCTGGAGCCAGCTTTAAAGCCACCCAGGAACACCATCCCTGGGTGCTGAGCCCCCCAAACCCAGAGCCTCATCTCTTCTCAGTCTGGCTCCCTCTACCATCCCCAAAGCTGAAAGTAGAATGAAGGCTTTGAACAGAATGGCCTTCCCTGGTTGCTGCCTGGTAGACCCCAGGGGTGTTTAAGGCCCAGCTCAGACAGACCCTAGAGGATTGCTTCTCACCACTCTTGACATTTGGAGCTACGTAACTGTTCCTTTAAAATGGGCTGTCCTGTGCATTTTAGGATGGTTAGCAGTCTCTCTCTACCCATTAGATGCCAGTAGTACCCCCAACATCCAATTTTGATAATCAAAGATGTCTCCAGACATTGCCAAATAATCACCTACTGCCTCCTCCACCCACTGGAGAAAGATTTCCTTTCCTATCTATTCATTCCTGTAATATATAATATTTACTGTGTGTATATATATATTTATTTAATATTTATATTATATATAATATATAATTATTAAATGTATAATATATACATTTATATGTATATATGTATAATATATATACATTTATATATAATATTTACTGTGTGTATATATGTGTGTATATATGTATATATACATATACATAATACATATATATGTTTTATATATATATATATAAAATATACAAATATCTCCCTTTTATCTTTTTTATGTCATCCTATTTCCTCTCTACCTGTCTCTCTCCTGGGGCACATCTTATTTTCTCCAAGGTAAGGCTGTATCCTGAGCAGTGTTAGATGCCCAACACCTTGCACAGAGCAGATACAGAACAAGTCCAATGGAGTTCAGTGATGGCTTGATGGATCCCAGGACATTTCAGAGATGAATAGAGATCACCCTGACCTAGATTTGTAACACTTCATTCCCTCCCAAATTGGGGTGGAAACCTGGATGGTATGTGCATTTATTGATGAGGGGGGAAAAAACTACACTTTATTCTTTTGCTGACAGAGATGTTCAAGAAAGTTTGGAGTTGTGTTGGAGATTACTTTCAATAAGTTTCTAGTTTGAGATCTTGCTAAACCATACCCTTGGGGTCTAAACTGCATATTCCAAGAGAAAAGACGGAGAAGGAATACTCCCAAAGCCTCAAGGCATTGATTTACACTTGGTGAAACTCTCCCTAAATCTCATCTAACTTTACTTACAATAAGACGTCCTATGACTCCCCAATGGATAGACTAACAAGTGAAAACGTGCTTACCCTGAGCCGTGAGGGATTTGGATGAGCCATGGGTTAGGGGCCACTGTAATCAGGGACAGGAGGCACTGGAGCTCAGAGTCAGGTTCCAAAAAGATGGATGCTGAGTTGTCTCCAATGCTCTAGAGAAAAAGAAAAAAAAAAAGAAAGAAAGAAAAGGAAAACATGAAAAAAGTGGATTTACTTTCTGTTGGATAAGCAATACCCTTCCCTCCAGCAAAATCTATGTAAATAACCTTGATATAGAACACCTCTGAAAGAAATTGACCTTCTAAAAGATAAATGGAGCCTTTGAGGAATTTTCTTAAGACTTTAAATGAGCTTGGAGAGTCTGTAGAAAAGTACCTCTGCCCCGCCCTCTCCAGACTAATGAGCGTCCGTGTGCAGGTGCCTGCACACATAGACTGGGCCTCTTTTCTCTGGTGGTCATTCAGATTGCCCTGCCTTTATGCTCGGGACTCAAGGGAGTGGTGGGTGAGTTCAGTGGGACCAGAGCCAATGGTGGGATCCAAGAGCTCTATTTCTCCAAGTGTCCTCTGTACAACTTGGGGCCCTCCACCCTAACCCACCAAGCCCTGGGGCAGCTGAAGAGTCCAGGCCCAACCCTCTCCCATTTGCCCTGGCAAAACAATGTCCTGCACAGACCCGTTAGTCCCAGAGCTTCTTGACTCCTTTCTCCAGTGGGGCTAAAAACAGTGTTCAAGTGAGAAGTGCGGGGGGGGGGGGGGGGGGGACTGTCAAGAGGTGGGGCCTGGGCTGCATGCAGGAACTCCCAGGAGACCCCCTTAAGTTAAACCTGCCTGTGAAAGTGACAGCAGGTGTGGTCAGTAAGGGTCCTCAACTCCCAAACAAATACTTTCCTTCAGGCCACTGAGCCCAGAGATCTCCCATGAGAGCTAAGGCTGAGAATGAACACACCAGGGAGCAGTAATAAGTCACCCTCAAAACATTCACTAGAAAGTACAAACCACTCCTCTCTGAAGTCATTTGCCCCCTTCCCCCATTCCTTGATCTCCCTTTTTCAATAATGGTAACTTCTTATCCTTCAGGCTGGAGGTTAAATGTCTCTGAGGGGGGAAGGGTGAGATGAGGGAGAGGCCTCAGAGAGGTCAGAGAGGCCTTCCCTGTCCACTCTGCCCTAAGTAAGTCCTCCTCCCCATGAATCATAATCATGGCTCCCTATGCATGTCCTTCATGAACCCCCCACCATGCTGTTATGCTTCTGGGGCAGGTATCTATCTCCCCCACTGAACTCTAAACTCCCTGAAGAAGATCATGTCCATCTTGCTCACCTGAGCTATGCCCATTCCGCATTCCCAGCTGTACCTGGGGAATAGCAGTCTCTTTATGAGTACTGTGAAATTCACTCATTCATCCATTAACCAATGAAGATTCTTCTCCAGAGAAGGTATTGATCAGTAGTAGAAGGAGGTAAGACCGTATGGTCTGCCAAGCCAGGGGTGCTGGGCTTAGTCTTCTTGGCTTTATGCCACAAAAGCTTAAAGGCCAAGCATGCCCACAGACCAAACATGTGATTCCTACTAACAAAATGGTCTGTGGCCAAAACAAAAATATGACACTCATAATATGGTGTGACATTGTACCTAGAGCCATAACAAATCCCAAGTAACATGGTTTGCTAACGACAGTTGTTGCAATCAAATAATAAGGCTAGAATTTCAGAGTAAACTCTATGAATTCTAGAAAACATGGATGAGAGGCCAGGTATCTAGGAAAGGCCAGTTTTAGGGCTTCTACTGACTTGTAGGATCTCCACCTGAACTGAATGGTAACCCAAACTATCACCTGAGTACCTCTCTCATGTTGGAGCTCAACCTGATATCAGCTCATATCTTTGGGGGAGACTTTTATCCTCCAAGCTCAAGGCTATACAAGTGTAATTTGCACAAAATATATTTAAGTGTCCATTCTTATTTTTTAAGATTATTTATCTGAGAGAGACAGCACGCACAAGAGAGAGAGTGGGGTGAAGGACAGAGCAAGAGACTCTTCAAGCAGACTCTGCACTGAGTGTGGAGCCAGACATGAGGCTCGATCTCACAACCCTGAGATCATGACCTGAGCCCAAATCAAGAGTCGGAGCCTTAGCCAACTGAGCACTCCCCAGTGCCCCTATAAAGTGTCCATTATTAATGCCAAACCTCTGTTAGACTAATCCAGACTTCACAGAGCATGAGAAGTTAAGATTAAAGGGGTAAAGACATCAATAGGTTCTTGAAAGTGTCAGAGACAATCTTGACTGAATTTACCTATTGCCTACAATGGGACCTGTACCCCTTGCTGCCTTGGGGAGCTAAGGAAAAACAAAATAACAGAACTCTGCATTCCCATCCCCACTTCACTTCTCCATGATCATGGGTCTTGCCTTTGGCCCCTCCCTTGGACTGATATGCAAGAAGACTGGTCTGTGTAAAACCACAGTATCACCTGGAAATGGAAGAACAGAGCTTAATACATAGATAACATTTTGAACCTCTTTTTCACTTTCCCAGTGCCAGGTCTGTCATCTACTATCTGGGTGTCCTCAGACAAGTTGTTTCATCTCCTGAGCCTTTGTTTCTTCATCTATAAAATAAAATAATAACGGTGCCCTTAATAAGGTGGCTATGAGAATTAAAGGAGATAGTGCACAGAAACACCGATGGGTATACAACGAATAGACCTTAAATTATACAATGGCCCAAACACAAAAGATTTCTTGTTCACATGATAGACCCAGAAGTGTGAACCTGGTTCACCTTGGCCTTACTCCACATGGCGATTCAATGGCTCAGACTCACTCCATCTGTGGCTCTAGGACCATGTCATCATCTGCATTAAGCCAGCAAAGGGAGGGAGTCAGGAGGATTCATGACTTCTTTTAAAGGATTCTGCCTAGAAACAACACACATCACTTCCCCTCATGGTGCCACAAAAAGACTTGGCCATACTTCACCGCAAGCGAGTCTGGGAAATATAATTTGGCCGTGTGTCTGGTTACACCGTATTCCTAGAGGGGGAGTGGGGACTGGATTCTGACAGCCAGCTTACATTCTCTGCCCCAGAGAATAAAGGTAAGCGATGGTCATTACTGCTCTTTTTGTTGGGTAAGCTAGCAGGTATTTGCCATCCCTTGATTGACCCAGTGAAAAAAAGAAAGTGGGTAAATAGATGTGGCAGGGTGGAAACAAGAAGAAACAGGAGTAGAGCTGAGTTGAGAGAGGAATGTGTAGGAGAGGAGTATACATAATGCAAGTGTAGAGGGAGCAGCTCATGCTCACCGCCTCAAGAAATGCTACGAGGGATGCCTGGGCGGGTCAGTCAGTTAAGCCTCTGCCTTCAGCTCAGGTCATGATCCCAGCGTCCTGGAATCGAGTCCCACATCAGGCTCCTTGCTCAGCAGAGAGCCTGCTTCTCCCTCTGTCCACCACTCCCCCTGCCTGTGCGCTCACTCTTTCTCTCCCCTCCCCCCCATTCTCTGACAAATAAGTAAATCAAGTCTTTAAAAAAGAAAGGAGGGAAGGAAGGAAGGAAAGAAAGGAAGAAATGCTATGACCAGAGCCTTCCTGGGACTCTTCACCAGGACCCCAAAACAGACAGTGTGGTCTTCCAAGTCACGGCCTCCAAACAGGTTGAGAGTCCCCCTTTTGATCCTCATACAGAGTGACAGAAAAACTCTCTCTTGCCTTAGATTTCAGGTTGTTTTAAGTCTTCAGGCTGAACTAATTTGCATTTTCAGCTTCTAGTGGGTTAAGGGCCAGAGGAAAAAGCCAGCCACTCTAACAGCATTGGAGGAGTGTGCTCAACTCTCGTGGATGATAATTAGCATCCAGCTTCTTTCCTCTGCCCGTACAGTATTTTCAAATCAATTGCTTAGCATTAGTGATTCTGCTGGGATTGATTTAATAGTCTAATATGAAGTCTCAGCCCTTCTGTACAGGTTAATTACATGTGGTCTTATACATTCTAATTTAAAATACTGCCTTTGCAATTATCATCAGCACTAAAACGGAGCACTAGTAATGAAGCTGGGCTCAAATTTTTTTCTAGAAGTAATGAATTGAAAAACCGAAATGACTTTTAATTTCTTTGGCGCTTACCATTTCAATATCTCTTCTCTTCTGCAGGAAATATAAATCAAGGTCTCCTCCTTATTGCAGATTGTTATGAAAACAGGCAAGATTGCCCTAAAGACAGCAGAAGGCTTTGATTTTGAAATAGCCAAGACTTGATTGTGTGAATTTTTGACCGACCCAGAGGGCCCTTCCTTTACCCTAATCCCCCAGTTAGGTATGTATTTCCACGTGAATTTATGTTTGACAAACACTTACATGGTATTTAACTGTTTGGTGAGTAATGTTCTAGAGCTTTATAAATATTAACTCTATGAAATATGGTATTCGTTATGGAACAAGTTATCCCAAAGGTATCAACTTAAGATAACAAGCATTTAGGGGTGCCTGGGTGGCTCAGTTGGATGGGCCTCTGACTCTTGGTTTCCACTCAGGTCATGATCTCATGGGTCGTGAGATGGAGCCCCAAGCCCGGTTCCATGATCAACAGGGAGGTTCTCTCCCTCTGTCCTTCCCCACCACGTGTCCATTCTCTCTCTCTCTCTCAAATAAATAAAATAAATCTTTCTTAATTAATTAGTTAATTAACTAAATATTAATTATCTCATAGTTTCTGTGGGTTGGGATCTGGGGAGAAGTTTGGTTGGGTGGTTCTGGCTCAGGGTCTCTCACAAGGATGGAACGTTGGCCAGAGATGCTGTCATCTGGGACCAGAGGATCCACTTCCAAGGTTACTCATGTGGCTGCTGGCAGGCCCAAGTTCCTCCCAGCGTGGGCCTATCTACAGACTGCCTGAGCATCCTCGCTTCGTGGCATCTGACTTGAGCAAGTAACCTGAGAATAAGGGAGGCAGAAAGACAGTAGAAACAAGAGAAGAAAGACAGCAAACAAAGTTGAGGTCGCAGTATTTTTTGTAACCTAAAAGCCAAGGGGCCATGTCACTTCCAGTGTATTCTCTTAGTCACCCAGATGACCTCGTGTCAGTGTAGGAGGAGACACAAGGGCATGCATGCCAGTAGGTGGGGATCACTAGGAGCCCGCTGGCTGCAAGCAGGTGTCATTATTCGGATGTACAGGTGAGGCATTGATGGGTGAAGTCACTTGTCTGAGGTCACCGTTAATAAATAGCAGAGCCAAGATTTGAATCCAACTTATCCTTCTGCCTCAAGAATCCAAACTCTGAACAACTACTCATGCAGAGAATGGCATATATTCATTTAACACAAGGTTCAAAAACAGCTTCTAGGCTGGCCAACAGTGTTTGTTCTAAATTAGTAGTTGATAGAAACCCTTTGCTGAGAATACAAGTTCTAAAGAAGTCGTCATCATCCAAACACATGGAAGACATTGGGAGAAGGAGAGGAGAAGTGGGTTGGGGGAAATCGGAGGGGGAGACAAACCATGAGAGACTGTGGACTCTGAGAAACAAACTGAGGGTTTGGGAGGGGAGGGGAGTGGGGGGTTGGGAGAGCCTGGTGGTGGGTATTAAGGAGGGCATATATTGCATGTAATAGTGGGTGTGGTGCATAAACAATGAATCTTGGAACACTGAAAAAATAAAAGTAAATTAAACTTTAAAAAAAATAATAATAAACCTCCTTTCTGTCCCCTGGCCACTGTTGTGTGAGGTTAAATAACCCTATTTCCTGGGAATTTCTTCTTTTCTTGGAAAATCAATAAAATAGCCATTATTATCCCTAGATTCTTTCTATATATTGTACCTCCCATTGTACCCATTTCTTCCTGTTCAACCCTCTGAAGAGACAAAGTAAGCTCTATGTAAGGACACTGCTTGTGCTAAAACCCATTCTTTTTTTTTTTTAAGATTTTATTTATTTATTTGATAGAGATCACAAGTAGGGAAAGAGGCAGGCAGAGAGAGAGGGGGAAGCAGGCTCCCTGCTGAGCAGAAAGCCTGATGTAGAGCTCCATCCCAGGACCCTGGGATCATAACTTGAGCCAAAGGCAGAGGCTTTAACCCAGTGAGCCACCCAGGCACCCCTAAAACCCATTCTTAACCACACTTATCCTTCACAACCAAGGGGCACATTCCCCAGACGCTGCAGAGGTCCCCAGTACAGCTCTGGCTTCAGATGCATGTTTGAGCATCCATGGATCATCCTGGCTCAGATCATCCTCGTCCAGGAAGGGCCCAGGTCTCTGAGCATCTTCCATTCTAGGCACTTCACATATATTTCATTTAATTTTCCTGTATCCTATAAATATAATAACGATAGTCGTAAATCATAGCTAGGAGAGACTGCAAGCTATGTGCCAGGCTCCACGTTAACTGCTTTATATACGTTAATTCGTTTTATCATCAAACTGAGAGTTAAATTTGACTATTGTTCCCATGTGACAAATAAAGAACTGAAGCTCAGAAAGGTTAAATGACTGGCCCAAAGTCATACAGAAGTGGGAGTCAAACCTGAATATGTTTTGCTGTAAGAGCCGTCTTCTTTCTAACCATGTAAGGAAGCCTAGAGACCATCCTCCGTTTTATACAAAACAGCTGACTGCTATTCCCCACCTACACTGGGGCCTGTCCTTTAACATCCAAATGGTCCATCTGAGGACTTTTCTAAATAAAGACAATTCCTCTTCTAGAAGAGATTCTGGGCCCAGGTGTTAAGATGCCCCTTTAAACTTTTCTCCAATAGAAATAAAACAATATATCAGGGGGTTAGCAGGCCTGCTTAAAGGACCAGATAATAAATATTTCCAGCTTTACTTCTGGGCCATATGGCCTCTCTCACAAATACTCAACTCTGCCATTGTAGCAAAAGCAGCTATGAACAATATGTAAATTAATAAGCATGGCTGTGTTCCAATAAAACTTTATTTATGGACACGGAAACTGAATTTCATATAATTTTCTCAAGTAATGAAATATTCTTCTTTTGATTTCCTTTCAACCATTTAAAAATGTAAGATCCATTCTTAGCCCCAGGCCTTACAAAAACAGATGGCCATAGTTTCTTGGCCCCCATAATTTACAACAGAGGAAGTCGAATTCTCCCAATGAGTTGAGTGACTTGGAGTTTATCAAATCAACAAAAAGCCAATTCTTGGGAAACATATTGTCTACAGGGGTTGTTTTGAACATAAATGTACAGGGATAAAATCAAATGGAAGTAATTTCTCACTTTTCTCACTTTCCACATGCTTCCCAAAAGATTGGCTAAGGAAAGTCAATGAGGGATGCAACATGCATTCAGCAAATCAAGGCTTTGTGACAGAGACTCGGATTTCACCTTCTCTCTCCTATTAGATC
>NW_028133568.1:0-23000 GCF_964662115.1 Mustela nivalis
AAGAGTGAAGGGACAACCCGAACTATGGTTAAAAATTGGGGCCTAGGGGCATGGCAAGCCCAATATGCTGTCTCTTCATATAGGCCCTGAGAGGCCTTACCTGAGAACTGGGCTCAGGCTGAGTGTCACAATGTGTGTTTGTGACCAATGTGGCCCGCAAGCATGGGCTGGGCCTCATGGGCCACGCTTGTTTCAACTACACTGAACGTTGGACAACATGCCAACCACAAGGTTTCTTGCCATGGGGAAAGAGTTCTGATTTCTGCATCATTTTCAACCCTGGGCAGTGGTTGGAGATAATGTCTAGGTTCTGGAGCCTGAAAACCGCAGTTGGGAAGAATGACGACCTAAGGCCATGGCGGGTCCGATGTGCTCAGTGTGCAGCCAGCTGTCTGGGTGGGACCAGGAGGTCCAGGCTCAGGCTGGGTCAGAAGGTTAAATAGTGCCCAGGTCAGCCTATATGTTTGGGGTACAGCCGAATGGCGTGCAGGTTGATCCTCATTTGCGGTTTCGGGGTAGCCCTGAGGGCAATGTTTTACTTCTGTAGGGCAGGCAGAGTGCGGCATTGTAGTTCTGGATTGCCCAACTGGAGGGCTTGTGGGCCAGTAGTCTGAGGACGGAGTCTGAGAACCCAAGCTAAGCCTAGGTTTCTGGGTGAGGATATGGCAGGCACAATCTACATACCTCAATCGAGATCACGTGCATCTGAAGTCAGGGCAAGGATCAGACGATCGCTCAGGTTGGACTTTCTGCCCTGATGGCCCTTTCTTGAAGGGGGTTGGATCACGAGGACATGGGGGTTTTCCCACGATGGGAGTTGTGAGAAGCTCCAAACTGTAAAGATTCTACTGCAGGACAATTGAGACCTGTTGGTTGGCTCCAGGCCAACGATTCCGAGCAGGGTCCTAAGGATGGATGGCTGGGTAGCCCACCTCGCATTCCAATTGTCTCCAAGCAACAAGACAGGTTAGATCTGCTGGATGTGGGGGGCAACCGAGGAGGCTGAGTTGAAATGGACTCTCCTGTGGATTTGTCCTAGTATGTTTTTGTGTCTATGGAGACCTTGGAATGAAGCGGTGGCCCTGGGGCCCTGAAGGGTTCTCCTAAACAGAGGCTATGACACAGCTCCAACGTGCATGTTTCCCATGTGTAGATGAGATTTGTTCTGATGGGTGAGTCAAGAAACAGCCATATGCTGGTATTGAATTCCAGGCCTCTGAGGAGAGATGCCTGGAAACCAAAGCAATGTATCCGATTAGTGCCTAGGGGCCTGTTCGTTCCTTTTTACCTCTGGGGACATCAGTCTACGGGTCTGAGTGCAGGTAGGTGCTCAGATGGGCTCAGATTGCCCCTTTTTGTCCTGGGAAGCCACAACTCTTGGGATGGCCTCAGGGACGTTGGAGGTTATCCTACTAGTAGGGTTGTGGCCATTGGAATGGGCACATACAATCCCTTGGAGAGGGCAAGTACAGTCCTCAGGTTTGGCTCCAGGGCCCTGAGCCTGTAGGGTGTGTAGGCCAGAGCTGTTTGGACAGTTGTCTGAAACACAAACTCGGCTTATGTTTTGGGTCATAGGTATGGCAGGACTGATCTACAGACCATGAGGAGAACACTTCGGGATATGAAAAAAGGGCGAGTGTGAGGCTCTTGCTCAAGTTGTTGTCTCTGGATATCGTGTCACTCATGGTCGTGAAATTGCCGGGTGACTTCATGGGAAATGGACGAGTCTTACTCTCTGGGGGTTCGGTCCCGTCCAAAGAGTTTGTGGTCATTCTGGGGATGGAAGAAGTCCGTTTTTTTGTTGTTGTTGTCGATTTGTTTCATTTTGTTTTTCAACCTCAGATGTCCCACCAAATGAGGGATTCCAGAGTGGAGCCCTGGGGTGGGGCGACTGGACAACCAGAAATCTGGTTAAAAATTGGGGACTAGGGACATGTCAAGCCCATTATGACATCTAATGGTCCAGCCAATGAGAGGACTTACTAGAGGACAGGACTCACGCTGAGGTCACAATGCGTGTTTATGCTCTCCTCGCACTCAAGAATGGGCGGGGCCTCAGGGAGAATGCTGGTTTCTCCTACACTGAACGTTGGACAACATGCCAACCACAAGGTTTCTTGCCATGGGTCAGGAAGAGTTCTGATTTCTGCATCACAGTCACCCGTGGGCAGTGATTGGAGATAAGGTCTAGGTTCTGAAGCCTGAAAACTGAGGTAGGGAAGAGATGATGACCTAAGGCCATGGCGGGTCTGATATGCTCAGCGTGCGGTCAGCTGTCTGGGTGTTGGTCAGCAGGTCCGGGCTCAGGTTGTGTCAGACAGTGCATTAGTGCCCAGGTTAGACTATATAATTTGGGTACATTCGAGTGCCGTGTAGGTATATCCTCATTTAAGCTGCCTGGGCTGCTCATTAGGCAATATATTTTTTCTAGAGGGCAGGCAGAGTGCTTCATTGTCGGTCCGGAATTGCCAAACATGAGGGCTTTGGGGCCAGGAGAGTGAGGACGGAAGTCTGAGAACACAAGCTAGACTTCGGATTCAGGGTGAGGGCCCGGCAGGTACCCCCTGCAGATATGAACCAATATCTCATGCATCTGAAGTCAGGGCGAGGATCCGAGGTTGGCTCAGGTTGGAGTTTCTGTGCATGACGGCCCCTTCATGAAGGGAGCGGAATCTCAAGGCCATGGAGGTTTTCCACGTTGGGTGATGTGGGATGCCCCCTTAAAGGATTCCTTCTGCGGGACAATTGAGACCTGTTGGACAGCTCCAGGACATCCCATATGGAATGACTCCAGAGCACCGTTCCAGGATGGATGCCTGGGAAGTCCGCCTCGCCTTCCAATTGTCTCCTAGCAACAAGACAGTTTAGATCTCATGGATCTGAGGGAGCAACCGCAGATGGCTGAGTTGAAATGCAATTTCCAGAGAATGGGTCCTAACGTGTGTTTGCGTCCATGAGGGCCTTGGAATGGGGAGGTGGCGCCGGGACCCTGAAGTATTCTCTTAGCTTTGGCATAGCTCCCATGCACAAGTTTCCTTGTGGAGACGAGATTTGTTCTGATGGGTGCCTCAGGAAATCCCCTCTGCTGGTATTGGAATGCAGGCTTTTGAGGAGACATGCCTGTAAACCAAAGCAATGGATCCGATAATGGCCTTGGGTCCTGTCTGGTTCAATCTTATTGGTATGAGTGGAGGTAGATGAGTGGAGGTAGATGCTCAGCCGGTATCAACCGCCCTTTTTTGTCCCGGGCGACCTACACTATTGGGATGGCCTCAGGGACTTTGGAGGGTTCTCCTAATTTGTACGATTTTTGACAATGGAATGGGCAGAATTCCCATGGATTGGGTGGGGGCAGTCCAAATGTGTGGCTCTAGGGGCCCAGCATGGAGGGAGTGTGGCCCAGGACTTTGAGGACAGAAGACTGAAAACCAAACTCAGCTTAAGTTTGGGGACGTAGGTATGGCACGCCCGATCTACAAACCATGAGAAGAACTCTTCAGGATATTAAGAATGAGCGAGTCTGAGGAGCTTGCTCAGGCTTTTGTCTCTGGATTTTGTTTCAGCGATGGCCGTGGAATGTTGGGGAGGTCTCATGGGCCATGGACGAATCTTCCTCTCTGTGGATTTCGCCCGATCCCATTGTTTTTCGTCAATCTGTGGGATGGGAGGACTCCTTTCAGGTTTGTTACCTCAGGTGTCCCACCAAAAGAGGAATTCCAAATCAGAGCCCTCGGGAAGAGTGAAGGGACAACCCGAACTATGGTTAAAAATTGGGGCCTAGGGGCATGGCAAGCCCAATATGCTGTCTCTTCATATAGGCCCTGAGAGGCCTTACCTGAGGACTGGGCTCAGGCTGAGGGTCACAATGTGTGTTTGTGACCAATGTGGCCCACAAGCATGGGCTGGGCCTCATGGGCCACGCTTGTTTCAACTACACTGAACGTTGGACAACATGCCAACCACAAGGTTTCTTGCCATGGGGAAAGAGTTCTGATTTCTGCATCATTTTCAAACTGGGCAGTGGTTGGAGATAAGGTCTAGGTTCTGGAGCCTGAAAACGGCAGTTGGGAAGAGATGACGACCTAAGGCCATGGCGGGTCCGATGTGCTCAGTGTGCGGCAAGCTATCTGGGTGGGACCAGGAGGTCCAGGCTCAGGCTGGGTCAGAAGGGAAAATAGTGCCCAGGTAAGCCTATATGTTTGGGGTACAGCCGAATGGCGTGCAGGTTGATCCTCATTTGCGGTTTCGGGGTAGCCCTGAGGGCAATGTTTTACTTCTGTAGGGCAGGCAGAGTGCGGCATTGTAGTTCTGGTTTGCCCAACTGGAGGGCTTGTGGGCCAGTAGTCTGAGGACGGAGTCTGAGAACCCAAGCTAGGCCTAGGTTTCTGGGTGAGGATATGGCAGGCACAATCTACAGACCTCAATCGAGATCACGTGCATCTGAAGTCAGGGCAAGGATCAGACGATCGCTCAGGTTGGACTTTCTGCCCTGATGGCCCTTTCTTGAAGGGGGTTGGATCACGAGGACATGGGGGTTTTCCCACGATGGGAGTTGTGAGAAGCTCCAAACTGTAAAGATTCTTCTGCAGGACAATTGAGACCTGTTGGTTGGCTCCAGGCCAACGATTCCGAGCAGGGTCCTAAGGATGGATGGCTGGGTAGCCCACCTCGCATTCCAATTGTCTCCAAGCAACAAACAGGTTAGATCTGCTGGATGTGGGGGGCAACCGAGGAGGCTGAGTTGAAATGGACTCTCCTGTGGATTTGTCCTAATATGTTTTTGTGTCTATGGAGACCTTGGAATGAAGCGGTGGCCCTGGGGCCCTGAAGGGTTCTCCTAAACAGAGGCTTTGACACAGCTCCAACGTGCATGTTTCCCATGTGTAGATGAGATTTGTTCTGATGGGTGAGTCAAGAAACAGCCATATGCTGGTATTGAATTCCAGGCCTCTGAGGAGAGATGCCTGGAAACCAAAGCAATGGATCCGATTAGTGCCTAGGGGCCTGTTCGTTCCTTTTTACCTCTGGGGACATCAGTCTACGGGTCTGAGTGCAGGTAGGTGCTCAGATGGGCTCAGATTGCCCCTTTTTGTCCTGGGAAGCCACAACTCTTGGGATGGCCTCAGGGACGTTGGAGGTTATCCTACTAGTAGGGTTGTGGCCATTGGAATGGGCACATACAATCCCTTGGAGAGGGCAAGTACAGTCCTCAGGTTTGGCTCCAGGGCCCTGAGCCTGTAGGGTGTGTAGGCCAGAGCTGTTTGGACAGTTGTCTGAAAACACAAACTCGGCTTATGTTTTGGGTCATAGGTATGGCAGGACTGATCTACAGACCATGAGGAGAACACTTCGGGATATGAAAAAAGGGCGAGTGTGAGGCTCTTGCTCAAGTTGTTGTCTCTGGATATCGTGTCACTCATGGTCGTGAAATTGCCGGGTGACTTCATGGGAAATGGACGAGTCTTACTCTCTGGGGGTTCGGTCCCGTCCAAAGAGTTTGTGGTCATTCTGGGGATGGAAGAAGTCCGTTTTTTTGTTGTTGTTGTCGATTTGTTTCATTTTGTTTTTCAACCTCAGATGTCCCACCAAATGAGGGATTCCAGAGTGGAGCCCTGGGGTGGGGCGACTGGACAACCAGAAATCTGGTTAAAAATTGGGGACTAGGGACATGTCAAGCCCATTATGACATCTAATGGTCCAGCCAATGAGAGGACTTACTAGAGGACAGGACTCACGCTGAGGTCACAATGCGTGTTTATGCTCTCCTCGCACTCAAGAATGGGTGGGGCCTCAGGGAGAATGCTGGTTTCTCCTACACTGAACGTTGGACAACATGCCAACCACAAGGTTTCTTGCCATGGGTCAGGAAGAGTTCTGATTTCTGCATCACAGTCACCCGTGGGCAGTGATTGGAGATAAGGTCTAGGTTCTGAAGCCTGAAAACTGAGGTAGGGAAGAGATGATGACCTAAGGCCATGGCGGGTCTGATATGCTCTGCGTGCGGTCAGCTGTCTGGGTGTTGGTCAGCAGGTCCGGGCTCAGGTTGTGTCAGACAGTGCATTAGTGCCCAGGTTAGACTATATAATTTGGGTACATTCGAGTGCCGTGTAGGTATATCCTCATTTAAGCTGCCTGGGCTGCTCATTAGGCAATATATTTTTTCTAGAGGGCAGGCAGAGTGCTTCATTGTCGGTCCGGAATTGCCAAACTTGAGGGCTTTGGGGCCAGGAGAGTGAGGACGGAAGTCTGAGAACACAAGCTAGACTTCGGATTCAGGGTGAGGGCACGGCAGGTACCCCCTGCAGATATGAACCAATATCTCATGCATCTGAAGTCAGGGCGAGGATCCGAGGTTGGCTCAGGTTGGAGTTTCTGTGCATGACGGCCCCTTCATGAAGGGAGCGGAATCTCAAGGCCATGGAGGTTTTCCACGTTGGGTGATGTGGGATGCCCCCTTAAAGGATTCCTTCTGCGGGACAATTGAGACCTGTTGGACAGCTCCAGGACATCCCATATGGAATGACTCCAGAGCACCGTTCCAGGATGGATGCCTGGGAAGTCCGCCTCGCCTTCCAATTGTCTCCTAGCAACAAGACAGTTTAGATATCATGGATCTGAGGGAGCAACCGCAGATGGCTGAGTTGAAATGCAATTTCCAGAGAATGGGTCCTAACGTGTGTTTGCGTCCATGAGGGCCTTGGAATGGGGAGGTGGCGCCGGGACCCTGAAGTATTCTCTTAGCTTTGGCATAGCTCCCATGCACAAGTTTCCTTGTGGAGACGAGATTTGTTCTGATGGGTGCCTCAGGAAATCCCCTCTGCTGGTATTGGAATGCAGGCTTTTGAGGAGACATGCCTGTAAACCAAAGCAATGGATCCGATAATGGCCTTGGGTCCTGTCTGGTTCAATCTTATTGGTATGAGTGGAGGTAGATGAGTGGAGGTAGATGCTCAGCCGGTATCAACCGCCCTTTTTTGTCCCGGGCGACCTACACTATTGGGATGGCCTCAGGGACTTTGGAGGGTTCTCCTAATTTGTACGATTTTTGACAATGGAATGGGCAGAATTCCCATGGATTGGGTGGGGGCAGTCCAAATGTGTGGCTCTAGGGGCCCCAGCATGGAGGGAGTGTGGCCCAGGACTTTGAGGACAGAAGACTGAAAACACAAACTCAGCTTAAGTTTGGGGACGTAGGTATGGCACGCCCGATCTACAAACCATGAGAAGAACTCTTCAGGATATGAAGAATGAGCGAGTCTGATGCGCTTGCTCAGGCTTTTGTCTCTGGATTTTGTTTCAGCGATGGCCGTGGAATGTTGGGGAGGTCTCATGGGCCATGGACGAATCTTCCTCTCTGTGGATTTCGCCCGATCCCATTGTTTTTCGTCAATCTGTGGGATGGGAGGACTCCTTTCAGGTTTGTTACCTCAGGTGTCCCACCAAAAGAGGAATTCCAAAGCAGAGCCCTGGGGAAGAGTGAAGGGACAACCCGAACTATGGTTAAAAATTGGGGCCTAGGGGCATGGCAAGCCCAATATGCTGTCTCTTCATATAGGCCCTGAGAGGCCTTACCTGAGGACTGGGCTCAGGCTGAGGGTCACAATGTGTGTTTGTGACCAATGTGGCCCGCAAGCATGGGCTGGGCCTCATGGGCCACGCTTGTTTCAACTACACTGAACGTTGGACAACATGCCAACCACAAGGTTTCTTGCCATGGGGAAAGAGTTCTGATTTCTGCATCATTTTCAAACTGGGCAGTGGTTGGAGATAAGGTCTAGGTTCTGGAGCCTGAAAACCGCAGTTGGGAAGAGATGACGACCTAAGGCCATGGCGGGTCTGATGTGCTCAGTGTGCGGCAAGCTATCTGGGTGGGACCAGGAGGTCCAGGCTCAGGTAGGGTCAGAAGGGAAAATAGTGCCCAGGTAAGCCTATATGTTTGGGGTACAGCCGAATGGCGTGCAGGTTGATCCTCATTTGCGGTTTCGGGGTAGCCCTGAGGGCAATGTTTTACTTCTGTAGGGCAGGCAGAGTGCGGCACTGTAGTTCTGGTTTGCCCAACTGGAGGGCTTGTGGGCCAGTAGTCTGAGGATGGAGTCTGAGAACCCAAGCTAGGCCTAGGTTTCTGGGTGAGGATATGGCAGGCACAATCTACAGACCTCAATCGAGATCACGTGCATCTGAAGTCAGGGCAAGGATCAGACGATCGCTCAGGTTGGACTTTCTGCCCTGATGGCCCTTTCTTGAAGGGGGTTGGATCACGAGGACATGGGGGTTTTCCCACGATGGGAGTTGTGAGAAGCTCCAAACTGCAAAGATTCTTCTGCAGGACAATTGAGACCTGTTGGTTGGCTCCAGGCCAACGATTCCGAGCAGGGTTCTAAGGATGGATGGCTGGGTAGCCCACCTTGCATTCCAATTGTCTCCAGGCAACAAGACAGGTTAGATCTGCTGGATGTGGGGGGCAACCGAGGAGGCTGAGTTGAAATGGACTCTCCTGTGGATGTGTCCTAATATGTTTTTGTGTCTATGGAGACCTTGGAATGAAGCGGTGGCCCTGGGGCCCTGAAGGGTTCTCCTAAACAGAGGCTTTGACACAGCTCCAACGTGCATGTTTCCCATGTGTAGATGAGATTTGTTCTGATGGGTGAGTCAAGAAACAGCCATATGCTGGTATTGAAATCCAGGCCTCTGAGGAGAGATGCCTGGAAACCAAAGCAATGGACCCGATTAGTGCCTAGGGGCCTGTTCGTTCCTTTTTACCTCTGGGGACATCAGTCTACGGGTCTGAGTGCAGGTAGGTGCTCAGATGGGCTCAGATTGCCCCTTTTTGTCCTGGGAAGCCACAACTATTGGGATGGCCTCAGGGACTTTGGAGGTTTACCTACTAGTAGGGTTGTGGCCATTGGAATGGGCACATACAATTCCCTTGGAGAGGGCAAGTATAGTCCTCAGGTTTGGCTCCAGGGCCCTGAGCCTGTAGGGTGTGTAGGCCAGAGCTGTTTGGACAGTTGTCTGAAAACACAAACTCGGCTTATGTTTTGGGTCATAGGTATGGCAGGACTGATCTACAGACCATGAGGAGAACACTTCGGGATATGAAAAAAGGGCGAGTGTGAGGCTCTTGCTCAAGTTTTTGTCTCTGGATATCGTGTCATTCATGGTCGTGAAATTGCCGGGTGACTTCATGGGAAATGCACGAGTCTTAGTCTCTGGGGGTTCGGGCCCCTCCAAAGAGTTTGTGGTCATTCTGGGGATGGAAGAAGTCCGTTTTTTTGTTGTTGTTGTCGATTTGTTTCATTTTGTTTTTCAACCTCAGATGTCCCACAAATGAGGGATTCCAGTGGAGAGCCCTGGGGTGGGGCGACTGGACAACCAGAAATCTGGTTAAAAATTGGGGACTAGGGACATGTCAAGCCCATTATGACATCTAATGGTCCAGCCACTGAGAGGACTTACTAGAGGACAGGACTCACGCTGAGGTCACAATGCGTGTTTATGCTCTCGTCGCACTCAAGAATGGGCGGGGCCTCAGGGTGAATGCTGGTTTCTCCTACACTGAACGTTGGACAACATGCCAACCACAAGGTTTCTTTCCATGGGTCAGGAAGAGTTCTGATTTCTGCATCACAGTCACCCGTGGGCAGTGATTGGAGATAAGGTCTAGGTTCTAAAGCCTGAAAACTGAGGTAGGGAAGAGATGATGACCTAAGGCCATGGCGGGTCTGATGTGCTCAGCGTGCGGTCACCTTTCTGGGTGTTGGTCAGCAGGTCAGGGCTCAGGTTGTGTCAGTGCATTAGTGCCCAGGTTAGACTATATAATTTGGGTACATTCGAGTGCCGTGTAGGTTTATCCTCATTTAAGCTGCCTGGGCTGCTCATTAGGCAATATATTTTTTCTAGAGGGCAGACAGGGTGCTTCATTGTCGGTCCGGAATTGCCACTTGAGGGCTTCGGGGCCAGGAGAGTGAGGACGGAAGTCTGAGAACACAAGCTAGACTTCGGATTCAGGGTGAGGGCACGGCAGGTACTCCCTGCAGATCTGAACCAATATCTCCTGCATCTGAAGTCAGGGCGAGGATCCCACGTTGGCTCAGGTTGGAGTTTCTGTGCATGACGGCCCCTTCATGAAGGGAGCGGTATCTCGAGGCCATGGAGGTTTTCCACGTTGGGAGATGTGGGATGCCCCCTTCAAGGATTCCTTCTGCGGGACAATTGAGACCTGTTGGACAGCTCCAGGACATCCCCTATGGAATGACTCCAGAGCACCGTTCCAGGATGGATGCCTGGGAAGTCCGCCTCGCCTTCCAATTGTCTCCTAGCAACAAGACAGTTTAGATCTAATGGATCTGCGGGAGCAACCGGGGTGGCTGAGTTGAAATGCACTTTCCAGAGGATGGGTCCTAACGTGTATTTGTGTCCATGAGGGCCTTGGAATGGGGAGATGGCACCGGGACCCTGAAGTATTCTCCTAAGCTTTGGCATAGCTCCCATGCACAAGTTTCCTTTTGGAGACGAGATTTGTTCTGATGGGTGCCTCAGGAAATCCCCTCTGCTGGTATTGGAATGCAGGCTTTTGAGGAGACATGCCTGTAAACCAAAGCAATGGATCCGATAATGGCCTCGGGTCCTGTCTGGTTCAATCTTCTTGGTATGAGTGGAGGTAGATGAGTGGAGGTAGATGCTCAGCCGGTATCAACCGCCCTTTTTTGTCCCGGGCGACCTACACTATTGGGATGGCCTCAGGGACTTTGGGGGGTTCTTCTAATTTGTACGATTTTTGACAATGGAATGGGCAGAATTCCCACGGATGGGTGGGGGCAGTCCTAATGTGTGGCTCCAGGGGCCCCAGCCTGGAGGGAGTGTGGCCCAGGACTTTGAGGACAGAAGACTGAAAACACAAACTCAGCTTAAGTGTGGGGATGTATGTATGGCACGCCCGATCTACAAACCATGAGAAGAACTCTTCAGGATATGAAGAATGAGCGAGTCTGAGGCGCTTGCTCAGGATTTTGTCTCTGACTTTTGTTTCAGCGATGGCCGTGGAATGTTGGGGAGGTCTCATGGGCCATGGACGAATCTTCCTCTCTGTGGATTTGACCCGATCCCAATTGTTTTTCGTCAATCTGTGGGATGGGAGGACACCTTTCAGGTTTGTTACCTCAGGTGTCCCACCAAAAGAGGAATTCCAAAGCAGAGCCCTGGGGAAGAGTGAAGGGACACCCCGAACTATGGTTAAAAATTGGGGCCTAGGGGCATGGCAAGCCCAATATGCTGTCTCTTCATATAGGCCCAGAGAGGCCTTACCTGAGGACTGGGCTCAGGCTGAGGGTCACAATGTGTGTTTGTGACCAATGTGGCCCACAAGCATGGGCTGGGCCTCATGGGCCACGCTTGTTTCAACTACACTGAACGTTGGACAACATGCCAACCACAAGGTTTCTTGCCATGGGGAAAGAGTTCTGATTTCTGCATCATTTTCAAACTGGGCAGTGGTTGGAGATAAGGTCTAGGTTCTGGAGCCTGAAAACCGCAGTTGGGAAGAGATGACGACCTAAGGCCATGGCGGGTCCGATGTGCTCAGTGTGCGGCAAGCTATCTGGGTGGGACCAGGAGGTCCAGGCTCAGGCTGGGTCAGAAGGGAAAATAGTGCCCAGGTAAGCCTATATGTTTGGGGTACAGCCGAATGGCGTGCAGGTTGATCCTCATTTGCGGTTTCGGGGTAGCCCTGAGGGCAATGTTTTACTTCTGTAGGGCAGGCAGAGTGCGGCATTGTAGTTCTGGATTGCCCAACTGGAGGGCTTGTGGGCCAGTAGTCTGAGGACGGAGTCTGAGAACCCAAGCTAGGCCTAGGTTTCTGGGTGAGGATATGGCAGGCACAATCTACAGACCTCAATCGAGATCACGTGCATCTGAAGTCAGGGCAAGGATCAGACGATCGCTCAGGTTGGACTTTCTGCCCTGATGGCCCTTTCTTGAAGGGGGTTGGATCACGAGGACATGGGGGTTTTCCCACGATGGGAGTTGTGAGAAGCTCCAAACTGTAAAGATTCTTCTGCAGGACAATTGAGACCTGTTGGTTGGCTCCAGGCCAACGATTCCAAGCAGGGTCCTAAGGATGGATGGCTGGGTAGCCCACCTCGCATTCCAATTGTCTCCAAGCAACAAACAGGTTAGATCTGCTGGATGTGGGGGGCAACCGAGGAGGCTGAGTTGAAATGGACTCTCCTGTGGATTTGTCCTAATATGTTTTTGTGTCTATGGAGACCTTGGAATAAAGCGGTGGCCCTGGGGCCCTGAAGGGTTCTCCTAAACAGAGGCTTTGACACAGCTCCAACGTGCATGTTTCCCATGTGTAGATGAGATTTGTTCTGATGGGTGAGTCAAGAAACAGCCATATGCTGGTATTGAATTCCAGGCCTCTGAGGAGAGATGCCTGGAAACCAAAGCAATGGATCCGATTAGTGCCTAGGGGCCTGTTCGTTCCTTTTTACCTCTGGGGACATCAGTCTACGGGTCTGAGTGCAGGTAGGTGCTCAGATGGGCTCAGATTGCCCCTTTTTGTCCTGGGAAGCCACAACTCTTGGGATGGCCTCAGGGACGTTGGAGGTTATCCTACTAGTAGGGTTGTGGCCATTGGAATGGGCACATACAATCCCTTGGAGAGGGCAAGTACAGTCCTCAGGTTTGGCTCCAGGGCCCTGAGCCTGTAGGGTGTGTAGGCCAGAGCTGTTTGGACAGTTGTCTGAAAACACAAACTCGGCTTATGTTTTGGGTCATAGGTATGGCAGGACTGATCTACAGACCATGAGGAGAACACTTCGGGATATGAAAAAAGGGCGAGTGTGAGGCTCTTGCTCAAGTTGTTGTCTCTGGATATCGTGTCACTCATGGTCGTGAAATTGCCGGGTGACTTCATGGGAAATGGACGAGTCTTACTCTCTGGGGGTTCGGTCCCGTCCAAAGAGTTTGTGGTCATTCTGGGGATGGAAGAAGTCCGTTTTTTTGTTGTTGTTGTCGATTTGTTTCATTTTGTTTTTCAACCTCAGATGTCCCACCAAATGAGGGATTCCAGAGTGGAGCCCTGGGGTGGGGCGACTGGACAACCAGAAATCTGGTTAAAAATTGGGGACTAGGGACATGTCAAGCCCATTATGACATCTAATGGTCCAGCCAATGAGAGGACTTACTAGAGGACAGGACTCACGCTGAGGTCACAATGCGTGTTTATGCTCTCCTCGCACTCAAGAATGGGCGGGGCCTCAGGGAGAATGCTGGTTTCTCCTACACTGAACGTTGGACAACATGCCAACCACAAGGTTTCTTGCCATGGGTCAGGAAGAGTTCTGATTTCTGCATCACAGTCACCCGTGGGCAGTGATTGGAGATAAGGTCTAGGTTCTGAAGCCTGAAAACTGAGGTAGGGAAGAGATGATGACCTAAGGCCATGGCGGGTCTGATATGCTCAGCGTGCGGTCACCTTTCTGGGTGTTGGTCAGCAGGTCCGGGCTCAGGTTGTGTCAGACAGTGCATTAGTGCCCAGGTTAGACTATATAATTTGGGTACATTCGAGTGCCGTGTAGGTATATCCTCATTTAAGCTGCCTGGGCTGCTCATTAGGCAATATATTTTTTCTAGAGGGCTGGCAGAGTGCTTCATTGTCAGTCCGGAATTGCCAAACTTGAGGGCTTTGGGGCCAGGAGAGTGAGGACGGAAGTCTGAGAACACAAGCTAGACTTCGGATTCAGGGTGAGGGCACGGCAGGTACCCCCTGCAGATATGAACCAATATCTCATGCATCTGAAGTCAGGGCGAGGATCCGAGGTTGGCTCAGGTTGGAGTTTCTGTGCATGACGGCCCCTTCATGAAGGGAGCGGAATCTCAAGGCCATGGAGGTTTTCCACGTTGGGTGATGTGGGATGCCCCCTTAAAGGATTCCTTCTGCGGGACAATTGAGACCTGTTGGACAGCTCCAGGACATCCCATATGGAATGACTCCAGAGCACCGTTCCAGGATGGATGCCTGGGAAGTCCGCCTCGCCTTCCAATTGTCTCCTAGCAACAAGACAGTTTAGATCTCATGGATCTGAGGGAGCAACCGCAGATGGCTGAGTTGAAATGCAATTTCCAGAGAATGGGTCCTAACGTGTGTTTGCGTCCATGAGGGCCTTGGAATGGGGAGGTGGCGCCGGGACCCTGAAGTATTCTCTTAGCTTTGGCATAGCTCCCATGCACAAGTTTCCTTGTGGAGACGAGATTTGTTCTGATGGGTGCCTCAGGAAATCCCCTCTGCTGGTATTGGAATGCAGGCTTTTGAGGAGACATGCCTGTAAACCAAAGCAATGGATCCGATAATGGCCTTGGGTCCTGTCTGGTTCAATCTTATTGGTATGAGTGGAGGTAGATGAGTGGAGGTAGATGCTCAGCCGGTATCAACCGCCCTTTTTTGTCCCGGGCGACCTACACTATTGGGATGGCCTTAGGGACTTTGGAGGGTTCTCCTAATTTGTACGATTTTTGACAATGGAATGGGCAGAATTCCCATGGATTGGGTGGAGGCAGTCCAAATGTGTGGCTCTAGGGGCCCCAGCATGGAGGGAGTGTGGCCCAGGACTTTGAGGACAGAAGACTGAAAACACAAACTCAGCTTAAGTTTGGGGACGTAGGTATGGCACGCCCGATCTACAAACCATGAGAAGAACTCTTCAGGATATGAAGAATGAGCGAGTCTGAAGAGCTTGCTCAGGCTTTTGTCTCTGGATTTTGTTTCAGCGATGGCCGTGGAATGTTGGGGAGGTCTCATGGGCCATGGACGAATCTTCCTCTCTGTGGATTTCGCCCGATCCCATTGTTTTTCGTCAATCTGTGGGATGGGAGGACTCCTTTCAGGTTTGTTACCTCAGGTGTCCCACCAAAAGAGGAATTCCAAAGCAGAGCCCTGGGGAAGAGTGAAGGGACAACCCGAACTATGGTTAAAAATTGGGGCCTAGGGGCATGGCAAGCCCAATATGCTGTCTCTTCATATAGGCCCTGAGAGGCCTTACCTGAGGACTGGGCTCAGGCTGAGGGTCACAATGTGTGTTTGTGACCAATGTGGCCCGCAAGCATGGGCTGGGCCTCATGGGCCACGCTTGTTTCAACTACACTGAACGTTGGACAACATGCCAACCACAAGGTTTCTTGCCATGGGGAAAGAGTTCTGATTTCTGCATCATTTTCAAACTGGGCAGTGGTTGGAGATAAGGTCTAGGTTCTGGAGCCTGAAAACCGCAGTTGGGAAGAGATGACGACCTAAGGCCATGGCGGGTCTGATGTGCTCAGTGTGCGGCAAGATATCTGGGTGGGACCAGGAAGTCCAGGCTCAGGCTGGGTCAGAAGGGAAAATAGTGCCCAGGTAAGCCTATATGTTTGGGGTACAGCCGAATGGCGTGCAGGTTGATCCTCATTTGCGGTTTCGGGGTAGCCCTGAGGGCAATGTTTTACTTCTGTAGGGCAGGCAGAGTGCGGCATTGTAGTTCTGGTTTGCCCAACTGGAGGGCTTGTGGGCCAGTAGTCTGAGGATGGAGTCTGAGAACCCAAGCTAGGCCTAGGTTTCTGGGTGAGGATATGGCAGGCACAATCTACAGACCTCAATCGAGATCACGTGCATCTGAAGTCAGGGCAAGGATCAGACGATCGCTCAGGTTGGACTTTCTGCCCTGATGGCCCTTTCTTGAAGGGGGTTGGATCACGAGGACATGGGGGTTTTCCCACGAAGGGAGTTGTGAGAAGCTCCAAACTGCAAAGATTCTTCTGCAGGACAATTGAGACCTGTTGGTTGGCTCCAGGCCAACGATTCCGAGCAGGGTTCTAAGGATGGATGGCTGGGTAGCCCACCTTGCATTCCAATTGTCTCCAGGCAACAAGACAGGTTAGATCTGCTGGATGTGGGGGGCAACCGAGGAGGCTGAGTTGAAATGGACTCTCCTGTGGATGTGTCCTAATATGTTTTTGTGTCTATGGAGACCTTGGAATGAAGCGGTGGCCCTGGGGCCCTGAAGGGTTCTCCTAAACAGAGGCTTTGACACAGCTCCAACGTGCATGTTTCCCATGTGTAGATGAGATTTGTTCTGATGGGTGAGTCAAGAAACAGCCATATGCTGGTATTGAAATCCAGGCCTCTGAGGAGAGATGCCTGGAAACCAAAGCAATGGACCCGATTAGTGCCTAGGGGCCTGTTCGTTCCTTTTTACCTCTGGGGACATCAGTCTACGGGTCTGAGTGCAGGTAGGTGCTCAGATGGGCTCAGATTGCCCCTGTTTGTCCTGGGAAGCCACAACTATTGGGATGGCCTCAGGGACTTTGGAGGTTTACCTACTAGTAGGGTTGTGGCCATTGGAATGGGCACATACAATTCCCTTGGAGAGGGCAAGTACAGTCCTCAGGTTTGGCTCCAGGGCCCTGAGCCTGTAGGGTGTGTAGGCCAGAGCTGTTTGGACAGTTGTCTGAAAACACAAACTCGGCTTATGTTTTGGGTCATAGGTATGGCAGGACTGATCTACAGACCATGAGGAGAACACTTCGGGATATGAAAAAAGGGCGAGTGTGAGGCTCTTGCTCAAGTTTTTGTCTCTGGATATCGTGTCATTCATGGTCGTGAAATTGCCGGGTGACTTCATGGGAAATGCACGAGTCTTAGTCTCTGGGGGTTCGGGCCCCTCCAAAGAGTTTGTGGTCATTCTGGGGATGGAAGAAGTCCGTTTTTTTGTTGTTGTTGTCGATTTGTTTCATTTTGTTTTTCAACCTCAGATGTCCCACAAATGAGGGTTTCCAGTGGAGAGCCCTGGGGTGGGGCGACTGGACAACCAGAAATCTGGTTAAAAATTGGGGACTAGGGACATGTCAAGCCCATTATGACATCTAATGGTCCAGCCACTGAGAGGACTTACTAGAGGACAGGACTCACGCTGAGGTCACAATGCGTGTTTATGCTCTCGTCGCACTCAAGAATGGGCGGGGCCTCAGGGTGAATGCTTGTTTCTCCTACACTGAACGTTGGACAACATGCCAACCACAAGGTTTCTTTCCATGGGTCAGGAAGAGTTCTGATTTCTGCATCACAGTCACCCGTGGGCAGTGATTGGAGATAAGGTCTAGGTTCTAAAGCCTGAAAACTGAGGTAGGGAAGAGATGATGACCTAAGGCCATGGCGGGTCTGATGTGCTCAGCGTGCGGTCACCTTTCTGGGTGTTGGTCAGCAGGTCAGGGCTCAGGTTGTGTCAGTGCATTAGTGCCCAGGTTAGACTATATAATTTGGGTACATTCGAGTGCCGTGTAGGTTTATCCTCATTTAAGCTGCCTGGGCTGCTCATTAGGCAATATATTTTTTCTAGAGGGCAGACAGAGTGCTTCATTGTCGGTCCGGAATTGCCAAACTTGAGGGCTTCGGGGCCAGGAGAGTGAGGACGGAAGTCTGAGAACACAAGCTAGACTTCGGATTCAGGGTGAGGGCACGGCAGGTACTCCCTGCAGATCTGAACCAATATCTCCTGCATCTGAAGTCAGGGCGAGGATCCCACGTTGGCTCAGGTTGGAGTTTCTGTGCATGACGGCCCCTTCATGAAGGGAGCGGTATCTCGAGGCCATGGACGTTTTCCACGTTGGGAGATGTGGGATGCCCCCTTCAAGGATTCCTTCTGCGGGACAATTGAGACCTGTTGGACAGCTCCAGGACATCCCATATGGAATGACTCCAGAGCACCGTTCCAGGATGGATGCCTGGGAAGTCCGCCTCGCCTTCCAATTGTCTCCTAGCAACAAGACAGTTTAGATAGAATGGATCTGCGGGAGCAACCGGGGTGGCTGAGTTGAAATGCACTTTCCAGAGGATGGGTCCTAACGTGTTTTTGTGTCCATGAGGGCCTTGGAATGGGGAGATGGCACCGGGACCCTGAAGTATTCTCCTAAGCTTTGGCATAGCTCCCATGCACAAGTTTCCTTGTGGAGACGAGATTTGTTCTGATGGGTGCCTCAGGAAATCCCCTCTGCTGGTATTGGAATGCAGGCTTTTGAGGAGACATGCCTGTAAACCAAAGCAATGGATCCGATAATGGCCTCGGGTCCTGTCTGGTTCAATCTTCTTGGTATGAGTGGAGGTAGATGAGTGGAGGTAGATGCTCAGCCGGTATCAACCGCCCTTTTTTGTCCCGGGCGACCTACACTATTGGGATGGCCTCAGGGACTTTGGAGGGTTCTTCTAATTTGTACGATTTTTGACAATGGAATGGGCAGAATTCCCACGGATGGGTGGGGGCAGTCCTAATGTGTGGCTCCAGGGGCCCCAGCCTGGAGGGAGTGTGGCCCAGGACTTTGAGGACAGAAGACTGAAAACACAAACTCAGCTTAACTGTGGGGATGTATGTATGGCACGCCCGATCTACAAACCATGAGAAGAACTCTTCAGGATATGAAGAATGAGCGAGTCTGAGTCGCAAGCTCAGGCTTTTGTCTCTGGATTTTGTTTCAGCGATGGCCGTGGAATGTTGGGGAGGTCTCATGGGCCATGGACGAATCTTCCTCTCTGTGGATTTGACCCGATCCCAATTGTTTTTCGTCAATCTGTGGGATGGGAGGACACCTTTCAGGTTTGTTACCTCAGGTGTCCCACCAAAAGAGGAATTCCAAAGCAGAGCCCTGGGGAAGAGTGAAGGGACACCCCGAACTATGGTTAAAAATTGGGGCCTAGGGGCATGGCAAGCCCAATATGCTGTCTCTTCATATAGGCCCAGAGAGGCCTTACCTGAGGACTGGGCTCAGGCTGAATGACACAATGTGTGTTTGTGACCAATGTGGCCCGCAAGCATGGGCTGGGCCTCATGGGCCACGCTTGTTTCAACTACACTGAACGTTGGACAACATGCCAACCACAAGGTTTCTTGCCATGGGGAAAGAGTTCTGATTTCTGCATCATTTTCAACCCTGGGCAGTGGTTGGAGATAAGGTCTAGGTTCTGGAGCCTGAAAACCGCAGTTGGGAAGAGATGACGTCCTAAGGCCATGGCGGGTCCGATGTGCTCAGTGTGCGGCCAGCTGTCTGGGTGGGACCAGGAGGTCCAGGCTCAGGCTGGGTCAGAAGGGGAAATAGTGCCCAGGTCAGCCTATATGTTTGGGGTACAGCCGAATGGCGTACAGGTTGATCCTCATTTGTGGTTTCGGGGTAGCCCTGAGGGCAATGTTTTACTTCTGTAGGGCAGGCAGAGTGCGGCATTGTAGTTCTGGATTGCCCAACTGGAGGGCTTGTGGGCCAGTAGTCTGAGGACGGAGTCTGAGAACCCAAGCTAGGCCTAGGTTTCTGGGTGAGGATATGGCAGGTACAATCTACAGACCTCAATAGAGATCTCGTGCATCTGAAGTCAGGGCAAGGATCAGACGATCGCTCACGTTGGACTTTCTGCCCTGATGGCCCTTTCTTGAAGGGGGTTGGATCACGAGGACATGGGGGTTTTCCCACGATGGGAGTTGTGAGAAGCTCCAAACTGCAAAGATTCTTCTGCAGGACATTGAGACCTGTTGGTTGGCTCCAGGCCAACGATTCCGAGCAGGGTCCTAAGGATGGATGGCTGGGTAGCCCACCTCGCATTCTAATTGTCTCCAAGCAACAAGACAGGTTAGATCTGCTGGATGTGGGGGGCAACGGAAGAGGCTGAGTTGAAATGGACTCTCCTGTGGATGTGTCCTAATATGTTTTTTTGTCTATGGAGACCTTGGAATGAAGCGGTGGCCCTGGGGCCCTGAAGGGTTCTCCTAAACAGAGGCTTTGACACAGCTCCAACGTGCATGTTTCCCATGTGTAGATGAGATTTGTTCTGATGGGTGAGTCAAGAAACAGCCATATGCTGGTATTGAAATCCAGGCCTCTGAGGAGAGATGCCTGGAAACCAAAGCAATGGATCCTATTAGTGCCTAGGGGCCTGTTCGTTCCTTTTTACCTCTGGGGACATCAGTCTACGGGTCTGAGTGCAGGTAGGTGCTCAGATGGGCTCAGATTGCCCCTGTTTGTCCTGGGAAGCCACAACTATTGGGATGGCCTCAGGGACTTTGGAGGTTATCCTACTAGTAGGGTTGTGGCCATTGGTATGGGCACATACAATTCCCTTGGAGAGGGCAAGTACAGTCCTCAGCTTTGGCTCCAGGGCCCTGAGCCTGTAGGGTGTGTAGGCCAGAGCTGTTTGGACAGTTGTCTGAAAACACAAACTCGGCTTATGTTTTGGGTCATAGGTATGGCAGGACTGATCTACAGACCATGAGGAGAACACTTTGGGATATGAAAAAAGGGCGAGTGTGAGGCTCTTGCTCAAGTTTTTGTCTCTGGATATCGTGTCACTCATGGTCGTGAAATTGCCGGGTGACTTCATGGAAATGGACGAGTCTTATTCTCTGGGGGTTCGGTCCCGTCCAAAGAGTTTGGGGTCATTCTGGGGATGGAAGAAGTCCGTTTTTTTGTTGTTGTCGATTTGTTTCATTTTGTTTTTCAACCTCAGATGTCCCACCAAATGAGGGATTTCAGAGTAGAGCCCTGGGGTGGGGCGACTGGACAACCAGAAATCTGGTTAAAAATTGGGGACTAGGGACATGTCAAGCCCATTATGACATCTAATGGTCCAGCCACTGAGAGGACTTACTAGAGGACAGGACTCACACTGAGGTCACAATGCGTGTTTATGCTCTCGTCGCACTCAAGAATGTGCGGGGCCTCAGGGTGAATGCTGTTTTATCCTACACTGAACGTTGGACAACATGCCAACCACAAGGTTTCTTGCCATGGGTCAGGAAGAGTTCTGATTTCTGCATCACAGTCACCCGTGCGCAGTGATTGGAGATAAGGTCTAGGTTCTGAAGCCTGAAAACTGAGGTAGGGAAGAGATGATGACCTAAGGCCATGGCGGGTCTGATGTGCTCAGCGTGCGGTCAGCTGTCTGGGTGTTGGTCAGCAGGTCCGGGCTCAGGTTGTGTCAGACAGTGCATTAGTGCCCAGGTTACACTATATAATTTGGGTACATTCGAGTGCCGTGTAGGTTTATCGTCATTTAAGCTGCCTGGGCTGCTCATTAGGCAATATATTTTTTCTAGAGGGCAGGCAGAGTGCTTCATTGTCGGTCCGGAATTGCCAAACGTGAGGGCTTCGGGGCCAGGAGAGTGAGGACAGAAGTCTGAGAACACAAGCTAGACTTCGGATTCAGGGTGAGGGCACGGCAGGTACCCCCTGCAGTTCTGAACCAATATCTCATGCATCTGAAGTCAGGGCGAGGATCCGACGTTGGCTCAGGTTGGAGTTTCTGTGCATGACGGCCCCTTCATGAAGGGAGCGGAATCTCGAGGACATGGAGGTTTTCCACGTTGGGAGATGTGGGATGCCCCCTTCAAGGATTCCTTCTGCGGGACAATTGAGACCTGTTGGACAGCTCCAGGACATCCCATATGGAATGACTCCAGAGCACCGTTCCAGGATGGATGCCTGGGAAGTCCGCCTCGCCTTCCAATTGTCTCCTAGCAACAAGACAGTTTAGATCAAATGGATCTGCGGGAGCAACCGGGGTGGCTGAGTTGAAATGCACTTTCCAGAGGATGGGTCCTAACGTGTGTTTGTGTCCATGAGGGCCTTGGAATGGGGAGGTGGCACCGGGACCCTGAAGTATTCTCCTAAGCTTTCCTTAGCTCCCATGCACAAGTTTACTTGTGGAGATGAGATTTGTTCTTATGGGTGCCTCAGGAAATCCCCTCTGCTGGTATTGGCATCCAGGCTTTTG
Source organism: Mustela nivalis (assembly GCF_964662115.1). Taxonomy (NCBI): domain Eukaryota; kingdom Metazoa; phylum Chordata; class Mammalia; order Carnivora; family Mustelidae; genus Mustela; species Mustela nivalis. The sequence goes on from NW_028133568.1 coordinate 21,782, forward strand.
AGGAGACATGCCTGTAAACCAAAGCAATGGATCCGATAATGGCCTCGGGTCCTGTCTGGTTCAATCTTCTTGGTATGAGTGGAGGTAGATGAGTGGAGGTAGATGCTCAGCCGGTATCAACCGCCCTTTTTTGTCCCGGGCGACCTACACTATTGGGAAGGCCTCAGGGACTTTGGAGGGTTCTCCTAATTTGTACGATTTTTGAAAATGGAATGGGCAGAATTCCCATGGATTGGGTGGGGGCAGTCCTAATGTGTGGCTCCAGGGGCCCCAGCCTGGAGGGAGTGTGGCCCAGGATTTTGAGGACAGAAGACTGAAAACACAAACTCAGCTTAAGTTTGGGGACGTAGGTATGGCACGCCCGATCTACAAACCATGAGAAGACCTCTTCAGGATATGAAGAATGAGCGAGTCTGAGTCGCTTGCTCAGGCTTTTGTCTCTGGATTTTGTTTCAGCGATGGCCGTGGAATGTTGGGGAGGTCTCATGGGCCATGGACGAATATTCCTCTCTGTGGATTTCGCCCGATCCCAATTGTTTTTCGTCAATCTGTGGGATGGGAGGACTCCTTTCAGGTTTGTTACCTCAGGTGTCCCACCAAAAGAGGAATTCCAAAGCAGAGCCCTGGGGAAGAGTGAAGGGACAACCCGAACTATGGTTAAAGATTGGGGCCTATGGGCATGGCAAGCCCAATATGCTGTCTCTTCATATAGGCCCAGAGAGGCCTTACCTGAGGACTGGGCTCAGGCTGAGGGTCACAATGTGTGTTTGTGACCAATGTGGCCCGCAAGCATGGGCTGGGCCTCATGGGCCACGCTTGTTTCAACTACACTGAACGTTGGACAACATGCCAACCACAAGGTTTCTTGCCATGGGGAAAGAGTTCTCATTTCTGCATCATTTTCAACCCTGGGCAGTGGTTGGAGATAAGGTCTAGGTTCTGGAGCCTGAAAACCGCAGTTGGGAAGAGATGACGACCTAAGGCCATGGCGGGTCCGATGTGCTCAGTGTGCGGCCAGCTGTCTGGGTAGGACCAGGAGGTCCAGGCTCAGGCTGGGTCAGAAGGGGAAATAGTGCCCAGGTCAGCCTATATGTTTGGGGTACAGCCGAATGGCGACAGGTTGATCCTCATTTGCGGTTTCGGGGTAGCCCTGAGGGCAATGTTTTACTTCTGTAGGGCAGGCAGAGTGCGGCATTGTAGTTCTGGATTGCCAAACTGG
>NW_028133567.1:0-23000 GCF_964662115.1 Mustela nivalis
GGTCTGATGTGCTCAGCGTGCGGTCAGCTGTCTGGGTGTTGGTCAGCAGGTCCGGGCTCAGGTTGTGTCAGACAGTGCATTAGTGCCCAGGTTAGACTATATAATTTGGGTACATTCGAGTGCCGTGTAGGTTTATCCTCATTTAAGCTGCCTGGGCTGCTCATTAGGCAATATATTTTTTCTAGAGGGCAGGCAGAGTGCTTCATTGTCGGTCCGGAATTGCCAAATTTGAGGGCTTCGGGGCCAGGAGAGTGAGGACGGAAGTCTGAGAACACAAGCTAGACTTCGGATTCAGGGTGAGGGCACGGCAGGTACCCCCTGCAGATCTGAACCAATATCTCATGCATCTGAAGTCAAGGCGAGGATCCGTCGTTGGCTCAGGTTGGAGTTTCTGTGCATGACGGCCCCTTCATGAAGGGAACGGAATCTCGAGGCCATGGAGGTTTTCCACGTTGGGAGATGTGGGATGCCCCCTTCAAGGATTCCTTCTGCGGGACAATTGAGAACTGTTGGACAGCTCCAGGACATCCCATATGGAATGACTCCAGAGCACCGTTCCAGGATGGATGCCTGGGAAGTCCGCCTCGCCTTCCAATTGTCTCCTAGCAACAAGACAGTTTAGATCTAATGGATATGCGGGAGCAACCGGGGTGCCTGAGTTGAAATGCACTTTCCAGAGGATGGGTTCTAATGTGTTTTTGTGTCCATGAGGGCCTTGGAATGGGGAGGTGGCACCGGGACCCTGAAGTATTCTCCTAAGCTTTGGCATAGCTCCCATGCACAAGTTTCCTTGTGGAGACGAGATTTGTTCTGATGGGTGCCTCAGGAAATCCCCTCTGCTGGTATTGGAATCCAGGCTTTTGAGGAGACATGCCTGTAAACCAAAGCAATGGATCCGATAATGGCCTCGGGTCCTGTCTGGTTCAGTCTTCTTGGTATGAGTGGAGGTAGATGAGTGGAGGTAGATGCTCAGCCGGTATCAACCGCCCTTTTTTGTCCCGGGCGACCTACACTATTGGGATGGCCTCAGGGACTTTGGAGGGTTCTCCTAATTTGTACGATTTTTGACAATGGAATGGGCAGAATTCCCATGGATTGGGTGGGGGCAGTCCTAATGTGTGGCTCCAGGGGCCCCAGCCTGGAGGGAGTGTGGCCCAGGACTTTGAGGACAGAAGACTGAAAACACAAACTCAGCTTAAGTTTGGGGACGTAGGTATGGCACGCCCGATCTACAAACCATGAGAAGAACTCTTCAGGATATGAAGAATGAGCGAGTCTGAGGCGCTTGCTCAGGATTTTGTCTCTGACTTTTGTTTCAGCGATGGCCGTGGAATTTTGGGGAGATCTCATGGGCCATGGACGAATCTTCCTCTCTGTGGATTTGGCCCGATCCCAATTGTTTTTCTTCAATCTGTGGGATGGGAGGACTCCTTTCAGGTTTGTTACCTCAGGTGTCCCAACAAAAGAGGAATTCCAAAGCAGAGCCCTGTGGAAGAGTGAAGGGACAACCCGAACTATGGTTAAAAATTGGGGCCTAGGGGCATGGCAAGCCCAATATGCTGTCTCTTCATATAGGCCCTGAGAGGCCTTACCTGAGGACTGGGCTCAGGCTGAGGGTCACAATGTGTGTTTGTGACCAATGTGGCCCTCAAGCATGGGCTGGGCCTCATGGGCCACGCTTGTTTCAACTACACTGAACGTTGGACAACATGCCAACCACAAGGTTTTTTGCCATGGGGAAAGAGTTCTCATTTCTGCATCATTTTCAACCCTGGGCAGTGGTTGGAGATAAGGTCTAGGTTCTGGAGCCTGAAAACCGCAGTTGGGAAGAGATGACGACCTAAGGCCATGGCGGGACCGATGTGCTCAGTGTGCGGCCAGCTGTCTGGGTGGGACCAGGAGGTCCAAGGCTCAGGCTGGGTCAGAAGGGGAAATAGTGCCCAGGTCAGCCTATATGTTTGGGGTACAGCCGAATGGCGTGCAGGTTGATCCTCATTTGCCGTTTCGGGGTAGCCCTGAGAGCAATGTTATAATTCTGTAGGGCAGGCAGAGTGCGGCATTGTAGTTCTGGATTGCCCAACTGGAGGGCTTGTGGGCCAGTAGTTGACGACGGAGTCTGAGAAACCAAGCTAGGCCTAGGTTTCTGGGTGAGGATATGGCAGGCACAATCTACAGACCTCAATAGAGATCTTGTGCATCTGAAGTCAGGGCAAGGATCAGACGATCGCTCAGGTTGGACTTTCTGCCCTGATGGCCCTTTCTTGAAGGGGGTTGGATCACGAGGACATGGCGGTTTTCGCACGATGGGAGTTGTGAGAAGCTCCAAACTGCAAAGACTCTTCTGCAGGACAATTGAGACCTGTTGGTTGGCTCCAGGCCAACGATTCCGAGCAGGGTTCTAAGGATGGATGGCTGGGTAGCCCACCTCGCATTCCAATTGTCTCCAAGCAACAAGACAGGTTAGATCTGCTGGATGTGGGGGGCAACCGAGGAGGCTGAGTTGAAATGGACTCTCCTGTGGATGTGTCCTAATATGTTTTTGTGTCTATGGAGACCTTGGAATGAAGCGGTGGCCCTGGGGCCCTGAAGGGTTCTCCTAAAAGGAGGCTTTGACACAGCTCCAACGTGCATGTTTCCCATGTGTAGATGAGATTTGTTCTGATGGGTGAGTCAAGAAACAGCCATATGCTGGTATTGAAATCCAGGCCTCTGAGGAGAGATGCCTGGAAACCAAAGCAATGGATCCGATTAGTGCCTAGGGGCCTGTTCGTTCCTTTTTACCTCTGGGGACAACAGTCTACGGGTCTGAGTGCAGGTAGGTGCTCAGATGGGCTCAGATTGCCCCTGTTTGTCCTGGGAAGCCACAACTATTGGGATGGCCTCAGGGACTTTGGAGGTTATCCTACTAGTAGGGTTGTGGCCATTGGAATGGGCACATACAATTCCCTTGGAGAGGGCAAGTACAGTTCTCAGGTTTGGCTCCAGGGCCCTGAGCCTGTAGGGTGTGTAGGCCAGAGCTGTTTGGACAGTTGTCTGAAAACACAAACTCGGCTTATGTTTTGGGTCATAGGTATGGCAGGACTGATCTACAGACCATGAGGAGAACACTTCGGGATATGAAAAAAGGGCGAGTGTGCGGCTCTTGCTCAAGTTTTTGTCTCTGGATATCGTGTCACTCATGGTCGTGAAATTGCCGGGTGACTTCATGGGAAATGGACGAGTCTTACTCTCTGGGGGTTCGGTCCCGTCCAAAGAGTTTGGGGTCATTCTTGGGATGGAAGAAGTCCGTTTTTTTGTTGTTGTCGATTTGTTTCATTTTGTTTTTCAACCTCAGATGTCCCACCAAATCCCACCAAATGAGGGATTCCATAGTAGAGCCCTGGGGTGGGGCGACTGGACAACCAGAAATCTGGTTAAAAATTGGGGACTAGGGACATGTCAAGCCCATTATGACATCTAATGGTCCAGCCACTGAGAGGACTTACTAGAGGACAGGACTCACGCTGAGGTCACAATGCGTGTTTATGCTCTCGTCGCACTCAAGAATGGGCGGGGCCTCAGGGAGAATGCTGGTTTCTCCTACACTGAACGTTGGACAACATGCCAACCACAAGGTTTCTTACCATGGGTCAGGAAGAGTTCTGATTTCTGCATCACAGTCACCCGTGGGCAGTGATTGGAGATAAGGTCTAGGTTCTGAAGCCTGAAAACTGAGGTAGGGAAGAGATGATGACCTAAGGCCACGGCGGGTCTGATGTGCTCAGCGTGCGGTCAGCTGTCTGGGTGTTGGTCAGCAGGTCCGGGCTCAGGTTGTGTCAGACAGTGCATTAGTGCCCAGGTTAGACTATATAATTTGGGTACATTCGAGTGCCGTGTAGGTTTATCCTCATTTAAGCTGCCTGGGCTGCTCATTAGGCAATATATTTTTTCTAGAGGGCAGGCAGAGTGCTTCATTGTCGGTCCGGAATTGCCAAATTTGAGGGCTTCGGGGCCAGGAGAGTGAGGACGGAAGTCTGAGAACACAAGCTAGACTTCGGATTCAGGGTGAGGGCACGGCAGGTACCCCCTGCAGATCTGAACCAATATCTCATGCATCTGAAGTCAGGGCGAGGATCCGTCGTTGGCTCAGGTTGGAGTTTCTGTGCATGACGGCCCCTTCATGAAGGGAACGGAATCTCGAGGCCATGGAGGTTTTCCACGTTGGAAGATGTGGGATGCCCCCTTCAAGGATTCCTTCTGCGGGACAATTGAGACCTGTTGGACAGCTCCAGGACATCCCATATGGAATGACTCCAGAGCACCGTTCCAGGATGGATGCCTGGGAAGTCCGCCTCGCCTTCCAATTGTCTCCTAGCAACAAGACAGTTTAGATCTAATGGATATGCGGGAGCAACCGGGGTGCCTGAGTTGAAATGCACTTTCCAGAGGATGGGTTCTAATGTGTTTTTGTGTCCATGAGGGCCTTGGAATGGGGAGGTGGCACCGGGACCCTGAAGTATTCTCCTAAGCTTTGGCATAGCTCCCATGCACAAGTTTCCTTGTGGAGACGAGATTTGTTCTGATGGGTGCCTCAGGAAATCCCCTCTGCTGGTATTGGAATCCAGGCTTTTGAGGAGACATGCCTGTAAACCAAAGCAATGGATCCGATAATGGCCTCGGGTCCTGTCTGGTTCAGTCTTCTTGGTATGAGTGGAGGTAGATGAGTGGAGGTAGATGCTCAGCCGGTATCAACCGCCCTTTTTTGTCCCGGGCGACCTACACTATTGGGATGGCCTCAGGGACTTTGGAGGGTTCTCCTAATTTGTACGATTTTTGACAATGGAATGGGCAGAATTCCCATGGATTGGGTGGGGGCAGTCCTAATGTGTGGCTCCAGGGGCCCCAGCCTGGAGGGAGTGTGGCCCAGGACTTTGAGGACAGAAGACTGAAAACACAAACTCAGCTTAAGTTTGGGGACGTAGGTATGGCACGCCCGATCTACAAACCATGAGAAGAACTCTTCAGGATATGAAGAATGAGCGAGTCTGAGGCGCTTGCTCAGGATTTTGTCTCTGACTTTTGTTTCAGCGATGGCCGTGGAATTTTGGGGAGATCTCATGGGCCATGGACGAATCTTCCTCTCTGTGGATTTGGCCCGATCCCAATTGTTTTTCGTCAATCTGTGGGATGGGAGGACTCCTTTCAGGTTTGTTACCACAGGTGTCCCACCAAAAGAGGAATTCCAAAGCAGAGCCCTGGGGAAGAGTGAAGGGACAACCCGAACTATGGTTAAAAATTGCGGCCTAGGGGCAGGCCAAGCCCAATATGCTGTCTCTTCATATAGGCCCTGAGAGGCCTTACCTGAGGACTGGGCTCAGGCTGAGGGTCACAATGTGTGTTTGTGACCAATGTGGCCCGCAAGCATGGGCTGGGCCTCATGGGCCACGCTTGTTTCAACTACACTGAACGTTGGACAACATGCCAACCAAAAGGTTTTTTGCCATGGGGAAAGAGTTCTGATTTCTGCATCATTTTCAACCCTGGGCAGTGGTTGGAGATAAGGTCTAGGTTCTGGAGCCTGAAAACCGCAGTTGGGAAGAGATGACGACCTAAGGCCATGGCGGGTCCGATGTGCTCAGTGTGCAGCCAGCTGTCTGGGTGGGACCAGGAGGTCCAAGGCTCAGGCTGGGTCAGAAGGGGAAATAGTGCCCAGGTCAGCCTATATGTTTGGGGTACAGCCGAATGGCGTGCAGGTTGATCCTCATTTGCGGTTTCGGGGTAGCCCTGAGGGTAATGTTTTACTTCTGTAGGGCAGGCAGAGTGCGGCATTGTAGTTCTGGATTGCCCAACTGGAGGGCTTGTGGGCCAGTATTCTGAGGACGGAGTCTGAGAACCAAAGCTAGGGCTAGGATTCTGGGTGAGGATATGGCAGGCACAATCTACAGACCTCAATAGAGATCTCGTGCATCTGAAGTCAGGGCAAGGATCAGACGATCGCTCAGGTTGGACTTTCTGCCCTGATGGCCCTTTCTTGAAGGAGGTTGGATCACGAGGACATGGGGGTTTTCCCACGATGGGAGTTGTGAGAAGCTCCAAACTGCAAAGACTCTTCTGCAGGACAATTGAGACCTGTTGGTTGGCTCCAGGCCAACGATTCTGAGCAGGGTTCTAAGGATGGATGGCTGGGTAGCCCACCTCGCATTCCAATGGTCTCCAAGCAACAAGACAGGTTAGATCTGCTGGATGTGGGGGGCAACCGAGGAGGCTGAGTTGAAATGGACTCTCCTGTGGATGTGTCCTAATATGTTTTTGTGTCTATGGAGACCTTGGAATGAAGCGGTGGCCCTGGGGCCCTGAAAGGTTCTCCTAAACAGAGGCTTTGACACAGCTCCAACGTGCATGTTTCCCATGTGTAGATGAGATTTGTTCTGATGGGTGAGTCAAGAAACAGCCATATGCTGGTATTGAAATCCAGGCCTCTGAGGAGAGATGCCTGGAAACCAAAGCAATGGATCCGATTAGTGCCTAGGGGCCTGTTCGTTCCTTTTTACCTCTGGGGACATCAGTCTACGGGTCTGAGTGCAGGTAGGTGCTCAGATGGGCTCAGATTGCCCCTGTTTGTTCTGGGAAGCCACAACTATTGGGATGGCCTCAGGGACTTTGGAGGTTATCCTACTAGTAGGGTTGTGGCCATTGGAATGGGCACATACAATTCCCTTGGAGAGGGCAAGTACAGTTCTCAGGTTTGGCTCCAGGGCCCTGAGCCTGTAGGGTGTGTAGGCCAGAGCTGTTTGGACAGTTGTCTGAAAACACAAACTCGGCTTATGTTTTGGGTCATAGGTATGGCAGGACTGATCTACAGACCATGAGGAGAACACTTCGGGATATGAAAAAAGGGCGAGTGTGCGGCTCTTGCTCAAGTTTTTGTCTCTGGATATCGTGTCACTCATGGTCGTGAAATTGCCGGGTGACTTCATGGGAAATGGACGAGTCTTACTCTCTGGGGGTTCGGTCCCGTCCAAAGAGTTTGGGGTCATTCTTGGGATGGAAGAAGTCCGTTTTTTTGTTGTTGTCGATTTGTTTCATTTTGTTTTTCAACCTCAGATGTCCCACCAAATGAGGGATTCCATAGTAGAGCCCTGGGGTGGGGCGACTGGACAACCAGAAATCTGGTTAAAAATTGGGGACTAGGGACATGTGAAGCCCATTATGACATCTAATGGTCCAGCCACTGAGAGGACTTACTAGAGGACAGGACTCACGCTGAGGTCACAATGCGTGTTTATGCTCTCGTCGCACTCAAGAATGGGCGGGGCCTCTGGGTGAATGCTGGTTTCTCCTACACTGAACGTTGGACAACATGCCAACCACAAGGTTTCTTACCATGGGTGAGGAAGAGTTCTGATTTCTGCATCACAGTCACCCGTGGGCAGTGATTGGAGATAAGGTCTAGGTTCTGAAGCCTGAAAACTGAGGTAGGGAAGAGATGATGACCTAAGGCCATGGCGGGTCTGATGTGCTCAGCGTGCGGTCAGCTGTCTGGGTGTTGGTCAGCAGGTCCGGGCTCAGGTTGTGTCAGACAGTGCATTAGTGCCCAGGTTAGACTATATAATTTGGGTACATTCGAGTGCCGTGTAGGTTTATCCTCATTTAAGCTGCCTGGGCTGCTCATTAGGCAATATATTTTTTCTAGAGGGCAGGCAGAGTGCCTCATTGTCGGTCCGGAATTGCCAAACTTGAGGGCTTCGGGGCCAGGAGAGTGAGGACGGAAGTCTGAGAACACAAGCTAGACTTCGAATTCAGGGTGAGGGCACGGCAGGTACCCCCTGCAGATCTGAACCAATATCTCATGCATCTGAAGTCAGGGCGAGGATCCGACGTTGGCTCAGGTTGGAGTTTCTGTGCATGACGGCCCCTTCATGAAGGGAGCGGAATATCGAGGCCATGGAGGTTTTCCACGTTGGGAGATGTGGGATGCCCCCTTCAAGGATTCCTTCTGCGGGACAATTGAGACCTGTTGGACAGCTCCAGGACATCCCATAAGGAATGACTCCAGAGCACCGTTCGAGGATGAATGCCTGGGAAGTCCGCCTCGCCTTCCAATTGTCTCCTAGCAACAAGACAGTTTAGATCTAATGGATCTGCGGGAGCAACCGGGGTGGCTGAGTTGAAATGCACTTTCCAGAGGATGGGTCCTAACGTGTGTTTGTGTCCATGAGGGCCTTGGAATGGGGAGGTGGCACCGGGACCCTGAAGTATTCTCCTAAGCTTTGGCTTAGCTCCCATGCACAAGTTTCCTTGTGGAGACGAGATTTGTTCTGATGGGTGCCTCAGGAAATCCCCTCTGCTGGTATTGGAATCCAGGCTTTTGAGGAGACATGCCTGTAAACCAAAGCAATGGATCCGATAATGGCCTCGGGTTCTGTCTGGTTCAATCTTATTGGTATGAGTGGAGGTAGATGAGTGGAGGTAGATGCTCAGCCGGTATCAACCGCCCTTTTTTGTCCCGGGCGACCTACACTATTGGGATGGCCTCAGGTACGTTGAAGGGTTCTCCTAATTTGTACGATTTTTGACAATGGAATGGGCAGAATTCCCATGGATTGGGTGGGGGCAGTCCTAATGTGTGGCTCCAGGGGCCCCAGCCTGGAGGGAGTGTGACCCAGGACTTTGAGGACAGAAGACTGAAAACACAAACTCAGCTTAAGTTTGGGGACGTAGGTATGGCACGCCCGATCTACAAACCATGAGAAGAACTCTTCAGGATATGAAGAATGAGCGAGTCTGAGGCGCTTGCTCAGGATTTTGTCTCTGACTTTTGTTTCAGCGATGGCCGTGGAATTTTGGGGAGATCTCATGTGCCATGGACGAATCTTCCTCTCTGTGGATTTGGCCCGATCCCAATTGTTTTTCGTCAATCTGTGGGATGGGAGGACTCCTTTCAGGTTTGTTACCACAGGTTTCCCACCAAAAGAGGAATTCCAAAGCAGAGCCCTGGGGAAGAGTGAAGGGACAACCCGAACTATGGTTAAAAATTGCGGCCTAGGGGCAGGCCAAGCCCAATATGCTGTCTCTTCATATAGGCCCTGAGAGGCCTTACCTGAGGACTGGGCTCAGGCTGAGGGTCACAATGTGTGTTTGTGACCAATGTGGGCCGCAAGCATGGGCTGGGCCTCATGGGCCACGCTTGTTTCAACTACACTGAACGTTGGACAACATGCCAACCACAAGGTTTCTTGCCATGGGGAAAGAGTTCTGATTTCTGCATCATTTTCAACCCTGGGCAGTGGTTGGAGATAAGGTCTAGGTTCTGGAGCCTGAAAACCGCAGTTGGGAAGAGATGACGACCTAAGGCCATGGCGGGTCCGATGTGCTCAGTGTGCAGCCAGCTGTCTGGGTGGGACCAGGAGGTCTAAGGCTCAGGCTGGGTCAGAAGGGGAAATAGTGCCCAGGTCAGCCTATATGTTTGGGGTACAGCCGAATGGCGTGCAGGTTGATCCTCATTTGCGGTTTCGGGGTAGCCCTGAGGGCAATGTTTTACTTCTGTAGGGCAGGCAGAGTGCGGCATTGTAGTTCTGGATTGCCCAACTGGAGGGCTTGTGGGCCAGTAGTCTGAGGACGGAGTCTGAGAACCCAAGCTAGGCCTAGGTTTCTGGGTGAGGATATGGCAGGCACAATCTACAGACCTCAATAGAAATCTCGTGCATCTGAAGTCAGGGCAAGGATCAGACGATCGCTCAGGTTGGACTTTCTGCCCTGATGGCCCTTTCTTGAAGGAGGTTGGATCACGAGGACATGGGGGTTTTCCCACGATGGGAGTTGTGAGAAGCTCCAAACTGCAAAGATTCTTCTGCAGGACAATTGAGACCTGTTGGTTGGCTCCAGGCCAACGATTCCGAGCAGGGTTCTAAGGATGGATGGCTGGGTAGCCCACCTCGCATTCCAATTGTCTCCAAGCAACAAGACAGGTTAGATCTGCTGGATGTGGGGGGCAACCGAGGAGGCTGAGTTGAAATGGACTCTCCTGTGGATGTGTCCTAATATGTTTTTGTGTCTATGGAGACCTTGGAATGAAGCGGTGGCCCTGGGGCCCTGAAGGGTTCTCCTAAACAGAGGCTTTGACACAGCTCCAACGTGCATGTTTCCCATGTGTAGATGAGATTTGTTCTGATGGGTGAGTCAAGAAACAGCCATATGCTGGTATTGAAATCCAGGCCTCTGAGGAGAGATGCCTGGAAACCAAAGCAATGGATCCGATTAGTGCCTAGGGGCCTGTTCGTTCCTTTTTACCTCTGGGGACATCAGTCTACGGGTCTGAGTGCAGGTAGGTGCTCAGATGGGCTCAGATTGCCCCTGTTTGTCCTGGGAAGCCACAACTATTGGGATGGCCTCAGGGACTTTGGAGGTTATCCTACTAGTAGGGTTTTGGCCATTGGAATGGGCACATACAATTCCCTTGGAGAGGGCAAGTACAGTCCTCAGGTTTGGCTCCAGGGCCCTGAGCCTGTAGTGTGTGTAGGCCAGAGCTCTTTGGACAGTTGTCTGAAAACACAAACTCGGCTTATGTTTTGGGTCATAGGTATGGCAGGACTGATCTACAGACCATGAGGAGAACACTTCGGGATATGAAAAAAGGGCGAGTGTGAGGCTCTTGCTCAAGTTTTTGTCTCTGGATATCGTGTCACTCATGGTCGTGAAATTGCCGGGTGACTTCATGGGAAATGGACGAGTCTTACTCTCTGGGGGTTCTTTCCCGTCCAAAGAGTTTGGGGTCATTCTTGGGATGGAAGAAGTCCGTTTTTTTGTTGTTGTCGATTTGTTTCATTTTGTTTTTCAACCTCAGATGTCCCACCAAATGAGGGATTCCATAGTAGAGCCCTGGGGTGGGGCGACTGGACAACCAGAAATCTGGTTAAAAATTGGGGACTAGGGTCATGTCAAGCCCATTATGACATCTAATGGTCCAGCCACTGAGAGGACTTACTAGAGGACAGGACTCACGCTGAGGTCACAATGCGTGTTTATGCTCTCGTCGCACTCAAGAATGGGCGGGGCCTCAGGGAGAATGCTAGTTTCTCCTACACTGAACGTTGGACAACATGCCAACCACAAGGTTTCTTACCATGGGTCAGGAAGAGTTCTGATTTCTGCATCACAGTCACCCGTGGGCAGTGATTGGAGATAAGGTCTAGGTTCTGAAGCCTGAAAACTGAGGTAGGGAAGAGATGATGACCTAAGGCCATGGCGGGTCTGATGTGCTCAGCGTGCGGTCAGCTGTCTGGGTGTTGGTCAGCAGGTCCGGGCTCAGGTTGTGTCAGACAGTGCATTAGTGCCCAGGTTAGACTATATAATTTGGGTACATTCGAGTGCCGTGTAGGTTTATCCTCATTTAAGCTGCCTGGGCTGCTCATTAGGCAATATATTTTTTCTAGAGGGCAGGCAGAGTGCTTCATTGTCGGTCCGGAATTGCCAAACTTGAGGGCTTCGGGGCCAGGAGAGTGAGGACGGAAGTCTGAGAACACAAGCTAGACTTCGGATTCAGGGTGAGGGCACGGCAGGTACCCCCTGCAGATCTGAACCAATATCTCATGCATCTGAAGTCAGGGCGAGGATCCGTCGTTGGCTCAGGTTGGAGTTTCTGTGCATGACGGCCCCTTCATGAAGGGAACGGAATCTCGAGGCCATGGAGGTTTTCCACGTTGGAAGATGTGGGATGCCCCCTTCAAGGATTCCTTCTGCGGGACAATTGAGACCTGTTGGACAGCTCCAGGACATCCCATATGGAATGACTCCAGAGCACCGTTCCAGGATGGATGCCTGGGAAGTCCGCCTCGCCTTCCAGTTGTCTCCTAGCAACAAGACAGTTTAGATCTAATGGATATGCGGGAGCAACCGGGGTGCCTGAGTTGAAATGCACTTTCCAGAGGATGGGTTCTAATGTGTTTTTGTGTCCATGAGGGCCTTGGAATGGGGAGGTGGCACCGGGACCCTGAAGTATTCTCCTAAGCTTTGGCATAGCTCCCATGCACAAGTTTCCTTGTGGAGACGAGATTTGTTCTGATGGGTGCCTCAGGAAATCCCCTCTGCTGGTATTGGAATCCAGGCTTTTGAGGAGACATGCCTGTAAACCAAAGCAATGGATCCGATAATGGCCTCGGGTCCTGTCTGGTTCAGTCTTCTTGGTATGAGTGGAGGTAGATGAGTGGAGGTAGATGCTCAGCCGGTATCAACCGCCCTTTTTTGTCCCGGGCGACCTACACTATTGGGATGGCCTCAGGGACTTTGGAGGGTTCTCCTAATTTGTACGATTTTTGACAATGGAATGGGCAGAATTCCCATGGATTGGGTGGGGGCAGTCCTAATGTGTGGCTCCAGGGGCCCCAGCCTGGAGGGAGTGTGGCCCAGGACTTTGAGGACAGAAGACTGAAAACACAAACTCAGCTTAAGTTTGGGGACGTAGGTATGGCACGCCCGATCTACAAACCATGAGAAGAACTCTTCAGGATATGAAGAATGAGCGAGTCTGAGGCGCTTGCTCAGGATTTTGTCTCTGACTTTTGTTTCAGCGATGGCCGTGGAATTTTGGGGAGATCTCATGGGCCATGGGCGAATCTTCCTCTCTGTGGATTTGGCCCGATCCCAATTGTTTTTCGTCAATCTGTGGGATGGGAGGACTCCTTTCAGGTTTGTTACCTCAGGTGTCCCAACAAAAGAGGAATTCCAAAGCAGAGCCCTGTGGAAGAGTGAAGGGACAACCCGAACTATGGTTAAAAATTGGGGCCTAGGGGCATGGCAAGCCCAATATGCTGTCTCTTCATATAGGCCCTGAGAGGCCTTACCTGAGGACTGGGCTCAGGCTGAGGGTCACAATTTGTGTTTGTGACCAATGTGGCCCGCAAGCATGGGCTGGGCCTCATGGGCCACGCTTGTTTCAACTACACTGAACGTTGGACAACATGCCAACCACAAGGTTTTTTGCCATGGGGAAAGAGTTCTGATTTCTGCATCATTTTCAACCCTGGGCAGTGGTTGGAGATAAGGTCTAGGTTCTGGAGCCTGAAAACCGCATTTGGGAAGAGATGACGACCTAAGGCCATGGCGGGACCGATGTGCTCAGTGTGCGGCCAGCGGTCTGGGTGGGACCAGGATGTCCAGGCTCAGGCTGGGTCAGAAGGGGAAATAGTGCCCAGGTCAGCCTATATGTTTGGGGTACAGCCGAATGGCGTGCAGGTTGATCCTCATTTGCCGTTTCGGGGTAGCCCTGAGAGCAATGTTATAATTCTGTAGGGCAGGCAGAGTGCGGCATTGTAGTTCTGGATTGCCCAACTGGAGGGCTTGTGGGCCAGTAGTCTGACGACGGAGTCTGAGAAACCAAGCTAGGCCTAGGTTTCTGGGTGAGGATATGGCAGGCACAATCTACAGACCTCAATAGAGATCTTGTGCATCTGAAGTCAGGGCAAGGATCAGACGATCGCTCAGGTTGGACTTTCTGCCCTGATGGCCCTTTCTTGAAGGGGGTTGGATCACGAGGACATGGGGGTTTTCCCACGATGGGAGTTGGGAGAAGCTCCAAACTGCAAAGACTCTTCTGCAGGACAATTGAGACCTGTTGGTTGGCTCCAGGCCAACGATTCCGAGCAGGGTTCTAAGGATGGATGGCTGGGTAGCCCACCTCGCATTCCAATTGTCTCCAAGCAACAAGACAGGTTAGATCTGCTGGATGTGGGGGGCAACCGAGGAGGCTGAGTTGAAATGGACTCTCCTGTGGATGTGTCCTAATATGTTTTTGTGTCTATGGAGACCTTGGAATGAAGCGGTGGCCCTGGGGCCCTGAAGGGTTCTCCTAAAAGGAGGCTTTGACACAGCTCCAACGTGCATGTTTCCCATGTGTAGATGAGATTTGTTCTGATGGGTGAGTCAAGAAACAGCCATATGCTGGTATTGAAATCCAGGCCTCTGAGGAGAGATGCCTGGAAACCAAAGCAATGGATCCGATTAGTGCCTAGGGGCCTGTTCTTTCCTTTTTACCTCTGGGGACATCAGTCTACGGGTCTGAGTGCAGGTAGGTGCTCAGATGGGCTCAGATTGCCCCTGTTTGTCCAGGGAAGCCACAACTATTGGGATGGTCTCAGGGACTTTGGAGGTTATCCTACTAGTAGGGTTGTGGCCATTGGAATGGGCACATACAATTCCCTTGGAGAGGGCAAGTACAGTCCTCAGGTTTGGCTCCAGGGCCCTGAGCCTGTAGTGTGTGTAGGCCAGAGCTGTTTGGACAGTTGTCTGAAAACACAAACTCGGCTTATGTTTTGGGTCATAGGTATGGCAGGACTGATCTACAGACCATGAGGAGAACACTTCGGGATATGAAAAAAGGGCGAGTGTGCGGCTCTTGCTCAAGTTTTTGTCTCTGGATATCGTGTCACTCATGGTCGTGAAATTGCCGGGTGACTTCATGGGAAATGGACGAGTCTTACTCTCTGGGGGTTCGGTCCCGTCCAAAGAGTTTGGGGTCATTCTGGGGATGGAAGAAGTCCTTTTTTTGTTGTTGTTGTCGATTTGTTTCATTTTGTTTTTCAACCTCAGGTGTCCCACCAAATGAGGGATTCCAGAGTAGAGCCCTGGGGTGGGGCGACTGGACAACCAGAAATCTGGTTAAAAATTGGGGAGTAGGAACATGTCAAGCCCATTATGACATCTAATGGTCCGGCCACTGAGAGGACTTACTAGAGGACAGGACTCACGCTGAGGTCACAATGCGTGTTTATGCTCTCGTCGCACTCAAGAATGGGCGGGGCCTCTGGGAGAATGCTGGTTTCTCCTACACTGAACGTTGGACAACATGCCAACCACAAGGTTTCTTGCCATGGGTCAGGAAGAGTTCTGATTTCTGCATCACAGTCACCCGTGGGCAGTGATTGGAGATAAGGTCTAGGTTCTGAAGCCTGAAAACTGAGGTAGGGAAGAGATGATGACCTAAGGCCATGGCGGGTCTGATGTGCTCAGCGTGCGGTCAGCTGTCTGGGTGTTGGTCAGCAGGTCCGGGCTCAGGTTGTGTCAGACAGTGCATTAGTGCCCAGGTTAGACTATATAATTTGGGTACATTCGAGTGCCGTGTAGGTTTATCCTCATTTAAGCTGCCTGGGCTGCTCATTAGGCAATATATTTTTTCTAGAGGGCAGGCAGAGTGCTTCATTGTCGGTCCGGAATTGCCAAACTTGAGGGCTTCGGGGCCAGGAGAGTGAGGACGGAAGTCTGAGAACACAAGCTAGACTTTGGATTCAGGGTGAGGGCACGGCAGGTACCCCCTGCAGATCTGAACCAATATCTCATGCATCTGAAGTCAGGGCGAGGATCCGTCGTTGGCTCAGGTTGGAGTTTCTGTGCATGACGGCCCCTTCATGAAGGGAACGGAATCTCGAGGCCATGGAGGTTTTCCACGTTGGGAGATGTGGGATGCCCCCTTCAAGGATTCCTTCTGCGGGACAATTGAGACCTGTTGGACAGCTCCAGGACATCCCATATGGAATGACTCCAGAGCACCGTTCCAGGATGGATGCCTGGGAAGTCCGCCTCACCTGCCAATTGTCTCCTAGCAACAAGACAGTTTAGATCTAATGGATATGCGGGAGCAACCGGGGTGCCTGAGTTGAAATGCACTTTCCAGAGGATGGGTTCTAATGTGTTTTTGTGTCCATGAGGGCCTTGGAATGGGGAGGTGGCACCGGGACCCTGAAGTATTCTCCTAAGCTTTGGCATAGCTCCCATGCACAAGTTTCCTTGTGGAGACGAGATTTGTTCTGATGGGTGCCTCAGGAAATCCCCTCTGCTGGTATTGGAATCCAGGCTTTTGAGGAGACATGCCTGTAAACCAAAGCAATGGATCCGATAATGGCCTCGGGTCCTGTCTGGTTCAGTCTTCTTGGTATGAGTGGAGGTAGATGAGTGGAGGTAGATGCTCAGCCGGTATCAACCGCCCTTTTTTGTCCCGGGCGACCTACACTATTGGGATGGCCTCAGGGACTTTGGAGGGTTCTCCTAATTTGTACGATTTTTGACAATGGAATGGGCAGAATTCCCATGGATTGGGTGGGGGCAGTCCTAATGTGTGGCTCCAGGGGCCCCAGCCTGGAGGGAGTGTGGCCCAGGACTTTGAGGACAGAAGACTGAAAACACAAACTCAGCTTAAGTTTGGGGACGTAGGTATGGCACGCCCGATCTACAAACCATGAGAAGAACTCTTGAGGATATGAAGAATGAGCGAGTCTGAGGCGCTTGCTCAGGCTTTTGTCTCTGGATTTTGTATCAGCGATGGCCGTGGAATGTCGGGGAGGCTTCATGGGCCATGGGCGAATCTTCCTCTCTGTGGATTTGGCCCGATCCCAATTGTTTTTCGTCAATCTGTGGGATGGGAGGACTCCTTTCAGATTTGTTACCTCAGGTGTCCCACCAAAAGAGGAATTCCAAAGCAGAGCCCTGGGGAAGAGTGAAGGGACACCCCGAACTATGGTTAAAAATTGGGGCCTAGGGGCATGGCAAGCCCAATATGCTGTCTCTTCATATAGGCCCTGAGAGGCCTTACCTGAGGACTGGGCTCAGACTGAGGGTCACAATGTGTGTTTGTGACCAATGTGGCCCGCAAGCATGGGCTGGGCCTCATGGGCCATGCTTGTTTCAACTACACTGAACGTTGGACAACATGCCAACCACAAGGTTTCTTGCCATGGGGAAAGAGTTCTGATTTCTGCATCATTTACAACCCTGGGCAGTGGTTGGAGATAAGGTCTAGGTTCTGGAGCCTGAAAACCGCAGTTGGGAAGAGATGACGACCTAAGGCCATGGCGGGTCCGATGTGCTCAGTGTGCGGCCAGCGGTCTGGGTGGGACCAGGAGGTCCAGGCTCAGGCTGGGTCAGAAGGGGAAATAGTGCCCAGGTCAGCCTATATGTTTGGGGTACAGCCGAATGGCGTGCAGGTTGATCCTCATTTGGGGATTCGGGGTAGCCCTGAGGGCAATGTTTTACTTCTGTAGGGCAGGCAGAGTGCGGCATTGTAGTTCTGGATTGCCAAACTGGAGGGCTTGTGGGCCAGTAGTCTGAGGACGGAGTCTGAAAACCCAAGCTAAGCCTAGGTTTCTGGGTGAGGATATGGCAGGCACAATCTACAGACATCAATAGAGATCTCGTGCATCTGACGTCAGGGCAAGGATCAGACGATCGCTCAGGTTGGACTTTCTGCCCTGATGGCCCTTTCTTGAAGGGGGTTGGATCACGAGGACATGGGCGTTTGCCCAC
Organism: Mustela nivalis; assembly: GCF_964662115.1. Classification (NCBI taxonomy): domain Eukaryota; kingdom Metazoa; phylum Chordata; class Mammalia; order Carnivora; family Mustelidae; genus Mustela; species Mustela nivalis. The sequence continues at coordinate 17,269 of NW_028133567.1, forward strand.
GATGGGAGTTGTGAGAAGCTCCAAACTGCAAAGATTCTTCTGCAGGACATTGAGACCTGTTGGTTGGCTCCAGGCCAACGATTCCGAGCAGGGTTCTAAGGATGGATGGCTGGGTAGCCCACCTCGCATTCTAATTGTCTCCAAGCAACAAAACAAGTTAGATCTGCTGGATGTGGGGGGCAACCGAGGAGGCTGAGTTGAAATGGACCCTCCTGGGGATGTGTCCTAATATGTTTTTGTGTCTATTGAGACCTTGGAATGAAGCGGTGGCCCTGGGGCCCTGAAGGGTTCTCCTAAACAGAGGCTTTGACACAGCTCCAACGTGCATGTTTCCCATGTGTAGATGAGATTTGTTCTGATGGGTGAGTCAAGAAACAGCCATATGCTGGTATTGAAATCCAGGCCTCTGAGGAGAGATGCCTGGAAACCAAAGCAATGGATCCGATTAGTGCCTAGGGGCCTGTTCGTTCCTTTTTACCTCTGGGGACATCAGTCTACGGGTCTGAGTGCAGGTAGGTGCTCAGATGGGCTCAGATTGCCCCTGTTTGTCCTGGGAAGCCACAACTATTGGGATGGCCTCAGGGACTTTGGAGGTTATCCTACTAGTAGGGTTGTGGCCATTGGAATGGGCACATACAATTCCCTTGGAGAGGGCAAGTACAGTCCTCAGGTTTGGCTCCAGGGCCCTGAGCCTGTAGGGTGTGTAGGCCAGAGCTCTTTGGACAGTTGTCTGAAAACACAAACTCGGCTTATGTTTAGGGTCATAGGTATGGCAGGACTGATCTACAGACCATGAGGAGAACACTTCGGGATACGAAAAAAGGGCGAGTGTGAGGCTCTTGCTCAAGTTTTTGTCTCTGGATATCGTGTCACTCATGGTCGTGAAATTGCCGGGTGACATCATGGGAAATGGACGTGTCTTACTCTCTGGGGCTTCGGTCCCGTCCAAAGAGTTTGGGGTCATTCTGGGGATGGAAGAAGTCCGTTTTTTTGTTGTTGTTGTCGATTTGTTTCATTTTGTTTTTCAACCTCAGATGTCCCACCAAATGAGGGATTCCATAGTAGAGCCCTGGGGTGGGGCGACTGGACAACCAGAAATCTGGTTAAAAATTGGGGACTAGGGACATGTCAAGCCCATTATGACATCTAATGGTCCAGCCACTGAGAGGACTTACTAGAGGACAGGACTCACGCTGAGGTCACAATGCGTGTTTATGCTCTCGTCGCACTCAAGAATGGGCGGGGCCTCAGGGTGAATGCTGGTTTCTCCTACACTGAACGTTGGACAACATGCCAACCACAAGGTTTCTTGCCATGGGTCAGGAAGAGTTCTGATTTATGCATCACAGTCACCCGTGGGCAGTGATTGGAGATAAGGTCTAGGTTCTGAAGCCTGAAAACTGAGGTAGGGAAGAGATGATGACCTAAGGCCATGGCGGGTCTGATGTGCTCAGCGTGGGGTCAGCTGTCTGCGTGTTGGTCAGCAGGTCCGGGCTCAGGTTGTGTCAGACAGTGCATTAGTGCCCAGGTTAGACTATATAATTTGGGTACATTCGAGTGCCGTGTAGGTTTATCCTCATTTAAGCTGCCTGGGCTGCTCATTAGGCAATATATTTTTTCTAGAGGGCAGGCAGAGTGCTTCATTGTCGGTCCGGAATTGCCAAACTTGAGGGCTTCGGGGCCAGGAGAGTGAGGACGGAAGTCTGAGAACACAAGCTAGACTTCGGATTCAGGGTGAGGGCACGGCAGGTACCCCCTGCAGAACTGACCAATATCTCATGCATCTGAAGTCAGGGCGAGGATCCGACGTTGGCTCAGGTTGGAGTTTCTGTGCATGACGGCCCCTTCATGAAGGGAGCGGAATCTCAAGGCCATGGAGGTTTTCCACGTTGGGAGATGTGGGATGCCCCCTTCAAGGATTCCTTCTGCGGGACAATTGAGACCTGTTGGACAGCTCCAGAACATCCCATATGGAATTACTCCAGAGCACCGTTCCAGGATGGATGCCTGGGAAGTCCGCCTCGCCTTCCAATTGTCTCCTAGCAACAAGACAGTTTAGATCTAATGGATCTGCGGGAGCAACCGGGGTGGCTGAGTTGAAATGCACTTTCCAGAGGATGGGTCCTAACGTGTATTTGTGTCCATGAGGGCCTTGGAATGGGGAGGTGGCACCGGGACCCTGAAGTATTCTCCTAAGCTTTGGCTTTGCTCCCATGCACAAGTTTCCTTGTGGAGACGAGATTTGTTCTGATGGGTGCCTCAGGAAATCCCCTCTGCTGGTATTGGAATCCAGGCTTTTGAGGAGACATGCCTGTAAACCTAAGCAATGGATTCGATAATGGCCTCGGGTCCTGTCTGGTTCAATTTCCTTGGTATGAGTGGAGGTAGAAGAGTGGAGGTAGATGCTCAGCCGGTATCAACCACCCATTTTTTGTCCCGGGCGACCTACACTATTGGGATGTCCTCGGGGACTTTGGAGGGTTCTCCTAATTTGTACGATTTTTGACAATGGAATGGGCAGAATTCCCATGGATTGGGTGGGGTCAGTCCTAATGTGTGGCTCCATGGGCCCCAGCCTGGAGGGAGTGTGGCCCAGGACTTTGAGGACAGAAGACTGAAAACACAAACTCAGCTTAAGTTTGGGGACGTAGGTATGGCACGCCCGATCTACAAACCATGAGAAGAACTCTTCAGGATATGAAGAATGAGCGAGTCTGAGGCGCTTGCTCAGGCTTTTGTCTCTGAATTTTGTATCAGCGATGTCCGTGGAATGTCGGGGAGGCTTCATGGGCCATGGGCGAATCTTCCTCTCTGTGGATTTGGCCCGATCCCAATTGTTTTTCGTCAATCTGTGGGATGGGAGGACTCCTTTCAGATTTGTTACCTCAGGTGTCCCACCAAAAAAAGGAATTCCAAAGCAGAGCCCTGGGGAAGAGTGAAGGGACAACCCGAACTATGGTTAAAAATTGGGGCCTAGGGGCATGGCAAGCCTAATATGCTGTCTCTTCATATAGGCCCTGAGAGGCCTTACCTGAGGACTGGGCTCAGGCTGAGGGTCACAATGTGTGTTTGTGACCAATGTGGCCCACAAGCATGGGCTGGGCCTCATGGGCCATGCTTGTTTCAACTACACTGAACGTTGGACCACATGCCAACCACAAGGTTTCTTGCCATGGGGAAAGAGTTCTGATTTCTGCATCATTTTCAAACCTGGGCAGTGGTTGGAGATAAGGTCTAGGTTCTGGAGCCTGAAAACCGCAGTTGGGAAGAGATGACGACCTAAGGCCATGGCGGGTCCGATGTGCTCAGTGTGCGGCCAGCTGTATGGGTGGGACCAGGAGGTCCAGGCTCAGGCTGGGTCAGAAGGGGAAATAGTGCCCAGGTCAGCCTATATGTTTGGGGTACAGCCGAATGGCGTGCAGGTTGATCCACATTTGGGGATTCGGGGTAGCCCTGAGGGTAATGTTTTATTTCTATACGCAGGCAGAGTGCGGCATTGTAGTTCTGGATTGCCAAACTGGAGGGCTTGTGGGCCAGTAGTCTGAGGACGGAGTCTGAAAACCCAAGCTAGGCCTAGGTTTCTGGGTGAGGATATGGCAGGCACAATCTACAGACCTCAATAGAGATCTCGTGCATCTGAAGTCAGGGCAAGGATCAGACGATCGCTCAGGTTGGACTTTCTGCCCTGATGGCCCTTTCTTGAAGGGAGTTGGATCACGAGGACATGGCGTTTTCCCACGATGGGAGTTGTGAAAAGCTCCAAACTGCAAAGATTCTTCTGCAGGACAATTGAGACCTGTTGGTTGGCTCCAGGCCAACGATTCCGAGCAGGGTTCTAAGGATGGATGGCTGGGTAGCCCACTTCGCATTCCAATTGTCTCCAAGCAAAAAGACAAGTTAGATCTGCTGGATGTGGGGGCAACCGAGGAGGCTGAGTTGAAATGGACCCTCCTGGGGATGTGTCCTAATATGTTTTTGTGTCTATGGAGACCTTGGAATGAAGCGGTGGCCCTGGGGCCCTGAAGGGTTCTCCTAAACAGAGGCTTTGCCACAGCTCCAACGTGCATGTTTCCCATGTGTAGATGAGATTTGTTCTGATGGGTGAGTCAAGAAACAGCCATATGCTGGTATTGAAATCCAGGCCACTGAGGAGAGATGCCTGGAAACCAAAGCAATGGATCCGATTAGTGCCTAGGGGCCTGTTCGTTCCTTTTTACCTCTGGGGACATCAGTCTACGGGCTGAGTGCAGGTAGGTGCTCAGATGGGCTCAGATTGCCCCTGTTTATCCTGGGAAGCCACAACTATTGGGATGGCCTCAGGGACTTTGGAGGTTATCCTATTAGTAGGGTTGTGGCCATTGGAATGGGCACATACAATTCCCTTGGAGAGGGCAAGTACAGTCCTCAGGTTTGGCTCCAGGGCCCTGAGCCTGTAGGGTGTGTAGGCCAGAGCTGTTTGGACAGTTGTCTGAAAACACAAACTCGGCTTATGTTTTGGGTCATAGGTATGGCAGGACTGATCTACAGACCATGAGGAGAACACTTCGGGATATGAAAAAAGGGCGAGTGTGAGGCTCTTGCTCAAGTTTTTGTCTCTGGATATCGTGTCACTCATGGTCGTGAAATTGCCGGGTGACATCATGGGAAATGGACGAGTCTTACTCTCTGGGTGTTCGGTCCCGTCCAAATAGTTTGGGGTCATTCTGGGGATGGATGAAGTCCGTTTTTTTGTTGTTGTTGTCGATTTGTTTCATTTTGTTTTTCAACCTCAGATGTCCCACCAAATGAGGGATTCCAGAGTAGAGCCCTGGGGTGGGGCGACTGGACAACCAGAAATCTGGTTAAAAATTGGGGACTAGGGACATGTCAAGCCCATTATGACATCTAATGGTCCAGCCACTGAGAGGACTTACTAGAGGACAGGACTCACGCTGAGGTCACAATGCGTGTTTATGCTCTCGTCGCACTCAAGAATGGGCGGGGCCTCTGGGTGAATGCTGGTTTCTCCTACACTGAACGTTGGACAACATGCCAACCACAAGGTTTCTTGCCATGGGTCAGGAAGAGTTCTGATTTCTGCATCACAGTCACCAGTGGGCAGTGATTGGAGATAAGGTCTAGGTTCTGAAGCCTGAAAACTGAGGTAGGGAAGAGATGATGACCTAAGGCCATGGCGGGTCTGATGTGCTCAGCGTGCGGTCAGCTGTCTGGGTGTTGGTCAGCAGGTCCGGGCTCAGGTTGTGTCAGACAGTGCATTAGTGCCCAGGTTAGACTATATAATTTGGGTACATTCGAGTGCCGTGTAGGTTTATCCTCATTTAAGCTGCCTGGGCTGCTCATTAGGCAATATATTTTTCTAGAGGGCAGGCAGAGTGCTTCATTGTCGGTCCGGAATTGCCAAACTTGAGGGCTTCGGGGCCAGGAGAGTGAGGACGGAAGTATGAGAACACAAGCTAGACTTCGGATTCAGGGTGAGGGCACGGCAGGTACCCCCTGCAGATCTGAACCAATATCTCATGCATCTGAAGTCAGGGCGAGGATCCGTCGTTGGCTCAGGTTGGAGTTTCTGTGCATGACGGCCCCTTCATGAAGGGAACGGAATCTCGAGGCCATGGAGGTTTTCCACGTTGGGAGATGTGGGATGCCCCCTTCAAGGATTCCTTCTGCGGGACAATTGAGACCTGTTGGACAGCTCCAGGACATCCCCTATGGAATGACTCCAGAGCACCGTT